>NC_041810.1:17443400-17590900 GCF_900964775.1 Scleropages formosus
TTTGGGGTCTGTGCTGTTATATTTGCTACATCTTTCTATTCAATTCTTAATCTAAACTTGAACTAAAGTCTATGAATGATGCTGCTTGTCATTTCAATAGATTCGACTGGTTTTTTTTTAAATTCTGATATCGTGAACTTGTGATACTTGTAGAGATGGGAAAAATTTACTTGTTAGGAACTGAGGCCAATGAATCTTTCACAGTATGTGCCCATAGACAGTGGTGAAAATATAACTGATGGTGATGAGTTTACATTGGCTCTTTCACATGACAGGAAATCATCCTGTCACTGTTCTGAGTGGATTTTTTTTTTTTTTAAATTTCATTTTTTCACAATTTTGTTCAATAAATGACTTTGCATTTTAATTTTTGTGATTTTTTTTTTTTCCCCTTACACATTTAAGTGATATATAGTTTTTTTTTTTCTTTTCATATTTAAACAGTTTTATGTTTAAAAAAAAAAAAAAAAAAGCCAGGGATCTCCATACATTGAGGTCACCCACCCTGTTATTATTAACTGCTTATCTGTGTCAGGGTCCCAGTGGTCTGAAGCCTATCCTGGAGGTATAAGGTGCATAGCAAGGTACACTTGGACTGGGATACCTGCCCATCTCGCCCACACACACTCCTTCATTTACACATAAACACAGGGTAACTGGGTCACCTCTTCACCTGAAACAGTTTGGACACATGGAGAACATACAAAGTCCACATAGATGGAGCTGAATTCAAACTCGCACCCCAGGAGCTGTAAGGCACCAGTGTTACCTGCTCTTCCTCCCCCACCCAACACACTGGACATCAGTATGGCAGTTTTGACCATGAGTGCATTCGGAGGCCGCACCAGGGGGCAGTGTTGCTCCTATTTTCAGTTTGCCACATGCATTAGGGCTTCTCCATGAGCAATACTTATTTACTCCCATTACCATTGTACTTTGAGACACCAAAAGCTGAATGACCTCATTTTATGGAACTAACGCACACTGGTAGCGATCTCCATAAGTCATGTGGAAAATCTGAGCCCACAACCTGTGTTCTGTAAATGCCAACTGTTTGCTCGTGTTGCCTTTCCATCTACCAGGATATCTAAGTATCTGATGCTCAACGGTCCGCCTTCCCCCTCCGCTCCGAATTTGCGTCCGGGGCGTCATTGTGTTACACCGCACTGCAGTTTATTCATAAAACACATTGTTCGAGATGTCAGCAGGAGCGAAAAAGGAAGGCCCACTGGTGGGAAGTGACCTCACGGTGCAACGAAGTGGTCTGAGCACCCGTGGCAGGTCAGTGGTGTGAAATGTGTTTTTACCTCCTTCTTATGGTTTCCAGGGCCTCTGCACAAAGTCTGCGATGAGGCTGTGAGTGTGTATGTGTGCGTGTTTGGGGGAGCGTATGACATCCTTCAAAGTGTTTCCAGGTTAAGACTGTGGTGGGGGGGGGGTGAGAGGCTTATGTCACCATACCCCCCTCCCTCCGATCACCGCCCCCAAACACCCCCACCACAGCACAGCAGGGGGAAATGCTGCATCAAGGGTTACGGGTGATTGCACAAGACCCGTAACTATGGAAACGCAGCTAGCGGTATCAAGCATTCCTGGTAATGGATTGAATGGATGTAGGCCAACGCAGGGAAACACACCCATCATCAGGCACCTGGTGCACACACACACACACACACACACAGAGAACACGACGGGCTCGCATTAGATCATGCTGGAATCCTAAATTGCTTTGTTCTCAAACTGATGAAGTCAATGTTGATTTTATATACGTATAAGTAAAACAATATGTGAAAGTATTGACATTTTAAAGTCGTTCCGTGTGTGTGTGTGTGTGTGTGTGCTGGAGAGTCGATGTTTTTGTTTATTTCCTGGCTGAAAGGCAATGCGGTAAATAACCCCTTTGCGGCCACGACCGGTAGGTATAGATGGAGCCTAGCTCCCACCACATCTCTCAAATATGGCACGGAAGTTTAAAGCCGTGACCCCCGGCCACCCAGGCGGCATCAATAGAAATGCGGAGCACATTTTGTCGGGCGCAGGGCACTTTGTTGAGAATTCCGGTCACAGCGCGCAAACCCTGCAGCGGCCGTCCCGCGTGACCCGGCATCTGTCTCCCAAACTCATCCGAAAAGCCCACATTGTCGTATCATTTTTCCAGAAGCGCGCTGCTGCCGAAGTGACCTCTGCACTATTAATGCAGTTTCCATTAAGAAGGGCCAGAAAGAAGGGAAGCGGATCAACGGTGTTCAGTGGCTGGAGACGACTCGGAGGCCAGGGCTCACGCTGTCGTTAACACGGCCGTTAAAGAGAGATCGGCCGAGGAAGCGAAGGAGTTCGTAAGACGTTACTTCGAGGCCGGGGTGAGATGAAAGACTCCGAGACGTCACTTTTTTTTTTTTTGTCCCAAATGGAAAGGAGCTTATATTTCGGGCTCTTTTTTGGTGCTCCGCACTAACGGCAGCCATCAGAAGTTCTTAACATTCCCCGGAGCTAGTCATTACAGAAAGAGATGGAGAAAAGGGTGGGAAAAAAAAGTCTCCCTAGGCTGTAATTCTCAATGTCCAAAAATGGAGATGGGCTCAATTTGGGGTCTGCGCTGTTTTCGGAGATGCCAGAAACCGTTGGTTGATGCTTGTAAAAAAAAAAAAAAAAAAAAAAAGGGATAAAACAAAATCACAGAGACCAACAAAAAATGAGTGTAAAAAACAAGATTTTCGTGGTGTGCAAGAATAGCGTGTTGAAAGTATAACTGCTGGAATGTGAGTGGCAATGTGCTGCCATTTGGGTTCAGATCCCATTTCTGCTGTAGTACCCTTGATCAATGTAATTATGCTCAGGTGACACAGTAGAATTTCCCAGCTGTTTAAATGAGTAAATCACTGTAATTATCCCAACACTGTAAGGTTTTTTAGAGACAATAATCAGCGAAATGCAGAAATGATGGTAATTTTGTTAGTCACTGAATGATGTCTTTCTATACCTCAAAATTCACCTCAAAGTCCAGTTCAGCTTTCCCAGTAAGACGACTTAAATCTGAATTTTGGCCTCCTAGTGCTGTAGTACCGCTGATTGAGTGGTGGTTAATGGGCAGGACCTTGTACCCTGAAATTTACTCACTCATCTCGCAGGAAGATCTCCGCTGCACACCCCCTATTGATCTGGTTACCATCCATTTAAATGGTTTTTGACAAAATTGATAGCTGTGCAGTAAAGGATAAATGACAGCAGGTGGCGTATTGATTAGAGCCGTTGCCTTGCACTCGATGGAGCTGGGTTCAAATCCCACTTCCTGCTGTAGTACCCTTGATCAAGGTACATACTCTGAACCGATACAGTAAAAATTACCCAGCAGTGTAAATGGGTACAGCGCTTCACACAGCTTAGTATACTAACCCGATGTTGTAAACCGCACCGGAAGCAGACAAATTAACATACAGACAATCCCCGGATTACGAACGAGTCCTGTTCCTCAATCTGTCTTTTAAATCGGATTTGTACGTAAGTCGGAATAGTTAGGTCTGGTGGGTATCTAACGTCAGTTTGTCAGATGTTTGTCTTAGTATATCATGTACCTTTCTATGCATAAAATCTTCTGGATACATTAAAACATCTTTAATATGACAGCAATAATAATAATAACAATAAATGTTACTACAGTATTTATAATAGAAAGAGAGAGAGGAGGAGGAGAGAGAAAGTGTGTGTGTGTGTGTGTAGGTATTAAAAACATAAAAAAAAACTTTAATGCTCACTTTTCCAATGTTCGTTGACTAACCCGGTAACAGCCTGTAATAGATACATTAATGTACAGATAACAGACCGAGGCCCAGAGAGACCCAGATTCCTGACCATATTGCAAACGTCAATACGACCGTTCTCCCAGCAGGCATACAGAACGCACTGAGAACAGGCGCATCTGTGAAGAGCCCTGCAGATACCGTTCCGGAGACCGAGGTGCTCCGATTTTTAACCAGGGATGCCCTCTGCTTGACCGCGGATGAGCGCCGCTGCTCCTTCTCAGATTGCTTTGCTCTGCGGCCCAGATACGGAGAACGTCAATTACCGCTGCTTTCCGATTTTGAGATTCTGAAGCATTTGAAGCCCCAGCACCAGGCTCTGCTTATTGATTTGGTCTCCAAACTTGGCTCGTTTCCCATTTTGGCGGAGGCGGTGGGGTTCGGGGGGTCTTGAGCCTGGTTATCAGGTGGCTTCTTGGGAATGAAAATGGTCTCACCGCATCCCTTTGTGTCTAGCGGTTCAATCCAATGCGTCGTTACTGTGCCTTTTGCAAATGCGACCGTTATTTTTGGCATAAAGCATTTTTGCGTTATTTATGTAATTGATTTGTTTTCCTGGTGCATTCGATCACGCAGATGGTTTGTTTATTCCGCACAAATGTGAGATAACTAGAGGGATAAAAAACGAGCCGCTCTCAGGCCGGTCCGCCATCTGCGCGCTCTGTTCCTGCATCTTCATCACAGCATGTCGCTTGGTTTTCATTCAGTTTTTATTTCATTCTAATTTCATTGTCAAACGAATTATGCCAGGAATTGCAGCAAAGCACGAACGCATCTGCGGAAACCTTTGCCGGACTGTAATGAAATTGGCCGCGCCGCCAGCGTTCGGCACGAAGAAACCCGGAGAGCCGGTGCCGCTGGATTCGACGCACCTCAGAAGTGGCGGTTCGCATTAGCGTGCGCTAAACGAGAGTGGCAGGCCCGGGATTGGAACCGGCCAAGCCGTCAGGGGAGGCGTTGGGACCTGCGAGCGACCCATCCATCACCGTTGCCTTCGTCTCCTCGGCCCCTCCCGCCACAGGGATGCGCTGCTCAATATTCGTAGGCTCCACCGTCAGCGGGAAGTGTGTTTCCCCGCAGTTATTCACAGCCAGCTCCCTTCCCCTGCACACTCGCATTAGGCTGAACTCCAGGTGTTCTCCTCATAAAATATGGCCTATGAGAGTATATCGGCACCGCAGTCTTACTTCGGCTCATGAAGGTGAGTCGTTCCTGGAAAACCCTTCGTAAGGTCAATTCTCATAAGTCAAAGGCATAATTACTGTCAGTCTCGATGGTAAAAATTCCTAGCTGTTCTTTAGCCCCAAAATTGACACCCATTAATACGAAAATATTGCCAAATCCCATTAAATTGGACACAATACTTCAATAGTTAACATAAGTAATAGCACAAAATAACAAGGCGGTTTTCCTTCATTACTTACTGTATAGTGAAGCGAGCCTATTGCGTTGTTTACGCTTACGAAACACTTGTAGACAAAACAAACATGTATTATATTCAATGTTTACCTATTGATTCAACTTTTAATAGAAAAAACACACACATACTTAAGCACAATAGAAATCAATGAAAACAATGCAATTAAACTCGCGCTCAGCGAACAAGCCGACACGGTTTGGACAGTCCATGACTGCAGAGATTAGAAAACACAAAACCAGCAAACAAGGACTAATGGAGGTTGAGAACGTAATGCATCACCAGCCCAATGAACACTCTGAAGAATTATCGATCTCGTGCTGCTCAGCTGTCCGGAGCTGCTCAAAATCCAAAATTCAGTCCTCGTAACTGCAAAGAAAAGTTCTGGATGGCAAAATAGGCCTGTTGCATAGAACTCGTCAAGACGTTGCATTCTCGTAACCCAAACAGTTGCATCATGGTGTATGGCTGTATGACTGTAAAACCTTCTGTGAAGGAGGGGGAACGAATTTCACAGCAATTTAACCCAGGTACTGCGGCCAAGGTACCGTACGCCCCAAGGCTTGAGCCCTCTGCAGCAGTCAGGATGCTCCACCGGTGATGCGATTGCTCTGCTACACAGGTGAGTGCCAGGAGACAACCAAACAGTTCGGCACCAGCATGGTGGCCAAGGCATGCCCAGACAGTGGGGTTCTGGCATTTGAGACACATCGACACTCCATGGACCCGAGTAATGGTCAAGAGTCGCCAGAATGTTGGCAAAAGACCACAGACTGAGACTTGATGCCAATGGACCTCTGCATCGCTGGGGACGGTGGTGGGTATGGGGGTTCGAGATCTCCTACATACGTGAGCAAAAGGAAAATTTGTACCCCTGAGGATTTAGTTTCCGAGGACCGGTCCTGCTCCTACCTATGTCCTGCACCGCTGCTCTCTCTCTGACATGGGCTTATCCTTCCAGTGAATGTAGAATCCCATGTGATCTCCGTCATCCGCTCTCCTCTGGCTTCCCATCAAGGGTAAGAAACACTCATATAAGGGATCAGGCTGGAAAAAAAAAATCCATACAGCAAATGTCACAGCCAGATAGGGTCTGCGGGAGTAGGCGGAGGGCTGCTCTCGGGATTAACGAGTTGCCCTTACTTACATGTGCTGAGAAATTAAATTATGTCTTAAAATAACTCAGAAAAGGAACAAGCTAATGCATCACAGCCTTTTATTTTTTTAACCAGCACAACGTCTAATTACACGCACTTACCCAGCTGGATGTTTTACTGGAACACTTCAGAGTAAGAATGTTTTTTATTAGCTGAAGACATTGAGATGGGGCTTGAACCAACAACCTATTTGCACAGGCCCTTCACCACCACACTATTTTTGAGAGCAGAAGATAGAATAAATACAGCGACAGGATCGAGGCTGTTATAACTTATTAATATGTTTTTGAATTTCTGGTGCAGGGCGAAATGCTCCAAGATCATTATTATTAGTAATATGTTGTTTTTATGAGAATTGACATCTGTGGAATTTTTCCATTTTCGCTGCAAATGTAATCACATTGGGTCCACAAACAAATTACCTGCTTTATGGATCTTCTGATAAAATGTAACCCTAAGACAGAGCTACTTATATATAGAAGCATATTAGTTTGATAGTGTATTACATTTGTATTTATTACTTTAGTAGACAGTCACCTCCAAACTGACATCCATGTGGTGGTCAACATATATGAATATGTGTGTATACATATGCTGTGTATAGTGTATATATACTATCTATCTGTGTGCGTGTATATATATGAGAAAGACAGTAGATGTATACCCACATATACATATACATATTAATCTCTCAGTATTTATCTCTTTCTATATATATTTATAGACACAGATACAGTCCACCAAACAGTCCACTATAGTCCCATTCACTGTGTTCATTTCCTCCTTCATTGACATCATGAAGAGAACACAATACCTGCACCAGCTTGTCAATACTGAAAGCCCTGAAGCCTTGGTCCATGACAAAGCGCAAAGGATGAAAGATCCAAGTTGCAGCACATCTCCTCTCTAAGCATTTCTTTTCTTCCCGCAGAATGAATCTCCAGTGGTCAGAAGGGGATGCGGAGACAGACCACACCAGAGCGCTGAGAGTGCGTTCTTAAGGAGGCCGAGGTGAACCTCCACCCGAGCGAGCGGGGTACGCAACAAATGGTAAATAAATTGGTATGCATTCTTTATTTAAAGCAAATAACTTTAAGGGAAAAATGTTTTGATGAAGATATGGAGCATGCTGATTATTCTTATATTTTTCACTAGAATACCTCTTTTATTGCTCCTGCCCACACAAAGAGCTCCCGCTACAAATACTCTATAGCTGACTCAAGAACCTAACTCTTCTTAAAGTTCACCTGAGTGATAATTGTTGTGACTTTTGAATTTTTTATCACCTTTCTATACACTTACATTTATTTAGCAGACGCTTTTCTCCAAAGTGACTTCCAGCAACCTCTATATAGTGTTATCAGCCCACACACCTTATTCACTGTGGTGACTTACACTGCTAGATACACTACTTACAGTGGGTCACTCATCCATACATCAGTGGAACACACTCTCTCTTTGTCACTCACACACTATGGGTGAACCTGAACAGCATGTCTTTGGACTGTGGGAGGAAACCAGAGCACCCAAAAGAAACCCACACAGACAACATGCAAACTCCACACAGACTGAGCAGGGATTGAACCCATGTCCTCTCACACCACTCAGGCACTGCAAGTGCTACTATACAGCGGCACCTTGATAAATATCATGACTTTTTACCCTCATCTGGCATGTATTTACATTAATGCATATCTCCAGAAAAGCTTGTACTATTGAGTTGTGTCATTATTTACCTATTTATGCAGCTCAGTTGCGATCATAGAGGGTTGGAAGTTTGCTCAAGGGTTTAGCAGTGAAGAGTGGGATTTGAACCTCTAACTTCTGGGTTCAAGGGCAGCAGACCCAACTACTCCTCTTTTTGCTCCACTGTCATGTGTGTTTCCTTGTATCTGTGCATATTTGCATGTTCTCAGTATACTCATTCTGTTAAAGATGCCAACAACAAACGATAAATAAAACATCGAATCAAAAATTTAATCATATCCGACATGCCAGAACATCTAAGAAGTTTGCATTCCTTAGAAGTGCCTTTTGAAGGAGAAGCTTTTTCATGTCTAAATCTCTCATGTTCCTTTCAACATGGCGATGTTTTCATATTGTCGCATGTGAAAATTTCCTCGTGTTTTCTGACAAGTTCATTCCATGTCCCACTGTTCCACTTAACTCTGTAAATGTACTGTGCCATTTCATGGTAAACACACGGTACGATCTGTTTATACTTTCCTACCCCCCATTTCAAGTGAAGCTAACTTCGGGAGAAATTTCAAAGGTATTCTCCGGAAAATTCTTGGTTCTTCGGAGCCTCAATAATAAGACACAATAAAGCTTAAAAATAGTTTATTACAGTTCTGCAGATTCTCACCCGCTGTTATCCATCGCTTCTCTGTTTTCATACTCCTCAAAACTCACTTATCTACTTGTACAAAAAACAAGACCATTCAAGGTCTCCTTCCAGTCAGTGGAATTTACCATAAGAGAGGTACTTTATTCTAGAAATGTCCACCTCACACACCTAAGATATAATGGAGTAAATCAGTGGAAAACACAAATAAACAGCAGATGGTGAATAACATACCTTTATTTGACACTTTTCACCAAAGCAACTTACAATTATTTTACTCATTTAGGTAATTTTTACTGGAGCAGTATAGTGTAAGTACCTTGTTCAAGGGTGCTACAGCCAGGGGTAGGGCTCAAACCTGCAACCTTTGGGTCCAAAGGCAGCAGCATCAACCACTTTGCTACCAACTGTCCTGCTGTATGCTAAAGAATAATTAAAAGTGAATGATAATAATATAATAAAAGCGCAAGCAATGACGATTACGAAAAGTAAGCACGCTCCAACAGTGGCTACAAAATATCCTTGGCTTCCACGTGCAGCTTCCAATTTAGTTGTGCAATTGTGTAATGAAGTTAATTTGTTTCTGTTTATCGCCTGTCCGTTTGTTAAAAGAGGCTTTCTCGAAGGGTGCCCAGCCAACTTTTATGATGCCGGAGCGACTAATTTCCAGATTTTACGCGCAAGAATGCGGGCGAAGGGAGCGAATGAAAAGGGAGCTCATGTGCCTGACATATAGATCATCTTCCTTTGTAGCGCCTGTGAAAGGGCCCTCAGACACATTGTGAGGGTAATGAGAGGCAGGAAGCGGCGGGGAGAGTCTGCTTTGTGCGTCGGCAGGGAGCGCATTGTGCAGAAGTGAACGCTCCCGAATGGAGATGTGTCATTTCCACATATAAAGCTTGGCATCTCGGCTGGACCGTGCCGGGGAGAGGTGGGGATGGGGGGGTTGGATGCTGTTTGCGAGCCTTTCACGGACACGAACAAGGCAGACAGTGTGAGACCTTATTTATAGCTGCAACAAACTGAATGACGTGGGAACACCGAAAAAACAGAGTCGGAGCGGTTGACGCGCCGCTGTACGCTGACATACAGCTGTGCTCCTTCGCCGAGCGTCGGGATGACAGGGTCTCGGGTTCGTCTCTCTCTTCATATGGAGAAAAATGAATGGCACCTGGACCTTGACTCGCAGATTCACACACAAAGCTGACAAGTGTGTGAGGTTCCGTGGGAAAAGCCTTGTGTACTTAGTACGGTATCTGTACAAACACATATCTAGGTAGACCAGAGGAAGGTGGCCTTGTGAATGTTCCAGAACCTGGAGATACGTTGTCTATTGATTACCGTTAATGAGTATTTACTGTTAGGTGGAATGACTCTTTCGCACTGAATATTTTTTATTTAGCTTAGATTATTGTTTTTTGCATTTCAGTTTTAGCCGAAGCGACAGACATTGGGTGAGTGGCACAGTGGGTTTAGTGAGTCCTGCTTGGGGTGCCTTGTGGACTGGTGTTCTGTCCAGTGTGTGTCCCCTCCCCCTGTACCCTGTGTTGCTGGGGGAGGCTCTGGTTTGCTGTGACACTGCTTTGGATATGTGGTTGTGCACATTGTGTGCGTGTGACATACACTTGGTTTGTATATTCAATAACTTACAATGATTTACTCATCTACACTCCTAGGTAATGGTTACTATATGGCTTCAGGACTAGAAGGAGGTGGGAATCGGTCCTCATTCTTTCAAAAGCAGAGCAGTTGGTCTAACCGATACGCCACCTGTTTGCCCAAACCTCAAAAGATGATGAAAAATCCGGTAGACTGTGTCCATGCGCACACACTGTATGCTGCTTTAATATGATGGAACTGCAGCAACTCTTCCGTTTTTACTGCGTCGTCATTTAAAAAGAATTCGTGAATCTGTCATGTGCTTTGTGAACTTGCAGAAAGACTATAACGTCTGGGGAAAGGTCTGTGGTTGACCATCTGATGTTAACATATATGTCAAGGTTAGAATATTAATACTATTAATATTAATAATTAACTAATAGCAAAGTATAGGGGGTATGGTGGTGCAGTGGGTTAGACCAGGTCCCACTTTGCAGTGGGTCTGGGGTTCAAGTCCCGCTTGGGGTACCTTGTGATAGACTGGTGGCCTGTCCTGGGTGTGTCCCCTCCCGCTCTAGCCTTATGCCATGTGTTGCTGGGTTAGCCTCCGGCTCCCTACGACCCTGTATGGGTCAAGCGGTTCAGATAGTGTGGGTGTAGAAGTGAGGATAGAATATTAATACTTTAGCCATTTATCCAGCTAGGCAATTTTTACTACATCAGTTAATGGTAAATAGAAATAGCTTAGTAAAGAAGTAACTTAATATTCCAACCTTGCTTTGGAAGAAGTAAAGAAGACCCATGGGTGAGCGCTTGCGTGTAGAAGATGATCCTGGGTACAATCAACATATCATCACATGCGTTCATCACCTGTCAAGACCTAGATTTAATATGAAAGTGGAATAAAATGTCCATGCGACAGGTTAAATATCAGTGATGAAGCCTTTGAGCCAAAGTAGACTCATTCTTGTGGGTGTCATGCCTTCTGTTGAGTATGAACATAACCTGCCTTTTGGTTTTACTTTGTTTCAATTAATAGAAATGTGCAGACAGCATTAATGAGCTACGGGGACAAATCCGAGATTTTTGGCCACGAAGGCAAGGCGTTTCACACAGCACCGTTCATGAATTCGCCGCTGACACCGCCAGCAAGGAAATGAAATGACATTTCAGCGTGCAATTAAAAAACATCGAAAATGAGTCCTTTACGTCGGCCTCGGTCTGGATGAAATGACATCTGTTTCCGACGATAATCTGCCTGCTCATCTCAGAACAATTTACAGTGTAGAGGTGATTCATTTGTCGCTTATTCATGTGCAAAGTCCGCCTCCGAGCTTCACGGGAGCCGCACTGTGACCGAGCCGCCGCCACACGGCAGCTACCGAGCAGAGGAAACAGCTCTCTTTCATACTGCGCTGAAGTGGGCCTTGACTTGGAGGTCAGATTGAGTGAACCAGAATGAACCGCATCGCGATTTCCCCTTGGCAACCCGTGGATTTTTTCATAATTTTGCTGAGACCACAGAAATTCTTTTTCATTGCCAGATAGAACCCCATTACTGGCTTATGCACCAAAATGGTGTGGTAACACAGAAGAATTTAGTCAGTCTACATGCCCGGCACAGACCAGTTTCTGGTGAAAACCACCTTTTGCCAATGCATTTTATTATTAGTTATTTTCAGTTTTAAATTGACCTTTTTATTCGAGAATGCTCAGGAGGGGTGGGCAGCCACTGGCACTTGGACCCCCAGAGGATTTTCTCTCTCTTGACTTTCAGTTGGGAGTTTTTTGTTCACTTCTTCCATGGCCAGTAGGCTTAGTTATAGCTTTAACAACTGCACGGATACTGTATTGCTTTATTGTATAGTCAAATATAGTATTTGTTTCTTTGTCTTATGCCTTTGTTCAGTGCTCTGTGTCACTGTGTAAGAAAGGTGCTCTATGAAAAAAAAATTGAACAGAATTTTACTGGAGAGCCATGTGGTAAGATCAGGTAAGCTGCAGCTGACCCTCAGTCCACCGCTGTACCCTCGTCTTTATGCAAAAGCTCCATAATGGAGTGTTTATGGTCTTCGGTAGATGACTGGACGTCGGCTCCTCTCTGCTCCCGGCTCTTCCGGTTCTGTTGCGGTCACTGAGCCGTGGGCTCCGTGCGCGGCAGATTTACAGGAGCCCGACCTGTAATTATCTCCAGCTCGCCTGTGCCCTGACGTGTAGATTAATGCAGCCCATTCATGTTAAGGAGGGTGATTTTCCACTCCGAAGCAGATCAAAGCTGCCCTCCGGAGACTCAACCTGCCATGAAACGACCCCTCAAGTGGATATTTACTGTTCTAGCCCCCATGGAGCGCCCTGACCCTCAGCACTTGTTGAAGACTCTTTGTGGTGTGTGTGTGTGTGTGTGTGTCCAGCTATCTGAACCAGTTAAAAACTCTCAATCCAACTGCCTGGAATTTAAGTTTCTATTCGCATTTTACATAAATTATATAATAATATAGTGAATCATGAGGATGAATAATAAGTAATTTTGCAAGCAAATACAATTTACACCATAGTATTCACAAAACAAGCTATGAAATCCCTCTTTTCGTAACCAAAGTCACTTTTTCTGCAAAGCTGCAGTCAATAAAAGATAAATTCCTTCAGCTGGTTGCACTTGGGGTTTAGAACATCTTCAGACAAATCTGTAGTAAATGACAAATAGTCGTTAATTCATCCATTGTCAGTAGCCGTATGTGTTATTGTGGTTACAGCCGCCACCTTTTATTTAAAGCACCTGTGTTCAAGTCCCAGCTCCTGCTGTAATATACTTCATGCAAGGTTTTTTCCGTGAATTTTTATCGTTAAAAAAGACTGCTGTGAAAACGGGCGTTGTAACCTACTTAGAATGCAAACCTAATAAATAAAACATGACTGGAAAAAAGATGTCTAAGCTAAGTAAGGGTTAATTGAAAACAGTAACAACGTGAATGGACTTGGCTATGTCATTATCTGATTTTTAAAGAAATATATGTATATTTTTTACTGGAAGCTGATAAACGAAACCTGGTATTCGAGGGCACGGCTAGAATAGGGATAATGAACCGTACGCTACCATTAAGAGCACAATTAATCGTTACCTGGGTTGACTTAGATCTATGCGCTCTCTGACCGTCTTCTTGACCCAGAATTGAACACCATCAGGAACCATTATGTTCTCGATGTCTCCAAGCCCAGAGGGTCAGAGGAGAGTAAAACCAACAATTATTTGCACTGTTCGGCACCTCGATGTGATGGGCACCACTTGAGATGGCAATGGTTGCTTTCGCTGTCAGCTGGATGGCCTTGTTAGAGCAGAGCTCTGCTTACATGTATTGCTGTGCGAGTGTGTGCTTGTGTGTGTTATTCCACTCATAAATCAGTGCTATTTATGTAGCCTGTTTAACAGTCCAGATTGTCTCACGACTGTCCCCGGAGTAAAGCCAGGCAACATCTCACCATTTTTTGACAAGAAAATCAAAAAATAACTCAACATTATTGCACAGATGCCCTACAGCTGGGAGACATTTATTCTAATATGTCTTGTGGTATTCTTGTAAAGCGGTCAGTATGCTAGTAGAATGTCTCCTAATGCAAGAAAAATGAAAAAATCACGCATTGATGTACAGTCCAAAGACAAAAGTCAGGGCAGTGCAGGATGTAAAGCTCAGGAGTCTTTGTTTCCTTCAGTGGAGGAGTGCAGAGAGACCCACACACATTGTTGTTATTGTTGTTGTTAAGTGATGAGGAGTCCACACTGACAGCAGGTGGCCGCATATACATGGCACATCTAGAATGTTCTATCCTCCACTCCTGTCCTTACTGTTGAAATAGATGTGCCTGTTGTCACGGGAATTGAGTCCATCCATCTGGTTGCTGGTCATCTTCTTTCGCTCCAGCTTTGACAATCATTGCCCCCCTTTTCTCCAAAGAACCCATTCTTCTCTCAGTGGATTCTATCTCTTAGTTGACCTTCTCCCTGATTCGATGGGAGGAGGGGTCTGGAGGGGGCTCTTGTCCAGTTTAATAAGGAATAAGGGCTTTGCATGTCACCACAACTGTATAAGCACGCATAAAACCCGTTAAATCAAGAACAGATATAAATGTACGGTATATGTATAATGGGGGTGCGGTGGCGCAGTGGGTTGGACCACAGTCCTGCTCTCCGGGGGGTCTGAGGTTCGAGTCCCGCTTGGGGTGCCTTGTGACGGACTGGTGTCCCGTCCTGGGTGTGTCCCCTCCCCCTCCGGCCTTCCGCCCTGTGTTACCGGGTAGGCTCCGGTTCCCCGTGACCCCGTATGGGACAAGCGGTTATGAAAATGTGTGTGTGTGTGTGTGTGTGTATATGTATAATGTACATATACTGTATGTATACTATCAAATATACATATACCTTTAGGAAGTGTAGATTTATAAATGATATATGAAAATATATAGTACAGAGAATTATGTAGGATATAGAGTAAATCAATGTCTATATATTGTATATTGAGAGATACTATGTGTCTCTCTATATAGTATTTAAATGTATAGTGTATATACAGATATAAACTATATATGTGTAAATATATTATATAAATGTCTAGTGTATGTCTAGTGCATAGTGTACATACAGGGGGGTGCAGGGGCGCAGTGGGTTTGGCTGAGTCCTGCTCTCCGGTGGGTCTGGGGTTCGAGTCCTGTCCTGGGTGTGTCCCTTATGCCCTGTGTTGCCGGGTTACGCTCTGGCTCCCCATGACCCCATATGGGATAAGCGGTGCAGATGATAGTATATGTAGAGACATATACTATGTATCTGTCTATATATTATATAAATGTATAGCGTACGTACAGATATATACTATCTGTGTATATATTTTATAAATGTATAGTCTATATACAGACATGTACTATATATCTGTACACAGTCAACACACACATATAGTGTCGTAAAGTATGTCTACAATCAGGTCTCTGTTGCCAGTGCCGATATTCTGAAAATCAAAATGTTTTCACTCCTGAAACTGAGACACAAACGAGACTTTCTGATTTCATGGCCCTGAAGTTCCTGCGTGGTCCTGCAGGGGACACTGGTGCGTCAGAGTACAGCCTGGAGCCACTTGGAAAATCTGTTACGAAACAACCTTTCTGTCTGAAACGCAATTGTTTAACGGACAATGGAGCACACATGCAGCACAAACACACATATATATATATATATATATATTTATATAGGTTTATATTTCCCCCCAAAATTTTAAGAGCTCCTTGTGAAAACTGTAGCAGGCATACAAGGGGCTGTTGTGTAACTGCCGGAAACCTCAGTGTTCCTGGGGAAGAATGAGTCGCTAACAGTGTGGAAAAGTAAATCATCTATTTTGTGCTTTTCATGCAGGGATCCTTCAATGAACTGAGCCACTAGTTGCCCTGAATCTTAAACATACTGGGGCCCGTTTATTCGTCTCTCTGCTTGAGAGGCGAACGGGGGGCGAAACCATGGGCTGCATGAGCAGTCGGGGATGTGGAGGTTCGCACCTCCCGTGGCGCTTTGAACCTGGCAGGAATTCAGATCACGACTTGTCATTGTCCATCTTAACCTCCAGGTAATACGTTTGCTTCTGACAGCTGTGATGACACGATGACTATCGCGTTCGTACTCAACAGCCGCCCTCCTTATTTAAGTGCACGACAGCCACCTGCACACCCCCTCCCACGGCGAGCCAAGATGAAGGTCATCTCAGAGGGACAGTGGGCATGCGGCCTTTTGGATTGGGGTATTGAGGAGGCTCCATTTGCACTCGGCCGGATGCGATGGGTTCAATAAGACCCCCACCCCACCCCCCCGGAGGCTGCAGTGGGCGTCTCGCTACCCTCCAATAAATCTTAGCGAGACACGAGTGACACCTGGCTCTCGGCCAGAAGCGGCGCACACCACTTTACAATTTCCGTTTCAGCATGTTTTATAGGAAAGATACGAGGGAGCGGGAGCGTGGACAGCGAACCACGACCGACTGCTGCCACCGAGATCTTAAAGAAGAAAGAAAAACATACAGAGACAAATTCACAATAGTGCAGGGTAGTCTGTGTACGCAGTGGCTACAAAACAGTGTAATAAAGCGTCTCTGACGACAAGACCAGGATGTAACAGGAATGTTAGAGTCCACATAGAAACTGAGAAACTGTATTATTTTTTATCTTTAAACAAGAAAAAAGAAAAAAAAAATATATATAGACCCTGTATGGGACAAGCGGTTCAGAAAATGTGTGTGTGTGTGTATATATAGTCACTACATATACTGTATGTATTATACTGTATATAGTGACTAAAACCTATTGTTCTGCAATCAAATAAATGGATTTGCAGGAGCTGAAAAAAAATAGGTAGATACATTTACAGTTAATTTTTTAGCTTATACCGTTGTCTGTGGGGGCTTAAATTGTTAGATTTGTATTATCAAGCTGTTTACAGTGATTTACCAGTTTATAAATCTGGGTATATTTACATTTACATTTACTTTTGCTCATTTACGCTTCTTTCCAGCGTGGCGCACATCTCCGAGAACAATAGAAAAGTGCATTACACCAACAGAAAGGTATTTTACAGTGTCAGTTCAGGTTGGCTACTTTGTTCAGCCTGGCTCCTTTAAGGTAAAAACTGTAACAACAATGATACCGTCTCTGTGTTTATGACTATGTACTATATTTTATGTGTATACAAATATAATTTTTACACCTGTATATAAAACATGTAGAAATATTGATGTGTTTTGTTCATGTGTTTGGCAACCGTACTGGTGTGAATGGCAACAGATGCAACCCCCCCAAGGTCAACTGACCTGGAAGGTAACACAAAGACAGACCCCCAACAACACGGCGCTGCTAAACAAATGCGATTGCGCCAATGGGTTTTTGCTTTGACAGGCGCTGGCTGATTGCCTTTGCTGTTGTCAGGGCAGCGGAGATCGAATTACATTATTTTATAAGGGGATCAATTGTTTCAGTGCATGACAGGTTATCACAATTAAATGGGACTATTGATTGGCACATAAACTCTGCAATAGATGCAGATGGACCAGCTACATCTATATTACTTCTTCCCCTTTGAGGGAAACCGATACCCTGTGCTGTGGAAAAATATTGCCTAATGGATTGTATTTTTTATTACTTGTTTATGTGTTTGTCCATAAAATCAACAAGTAAGTAGAAATGCTCCAACTGCAATTAACCCTTTCCAGGAGTTGGGTTACAGTGCTACAGATTTTTCATTTATTTGTGCAAGCAGAGAAAAACACTAACTAACTAACGAACGAAAACCCCTTCTTCTATTAAGAAGAGTTTATGAGACCACAAGCTTGTGCAAAGCAATTTGTATATATTACAGCTCTCTTTTTACTAATTTCCAGTTGAGCTGATGGCTTTCTTAAGCTTTCAGCACTTTTTATGCAGCTGAATGTTTTGCCAGAGAAACTGGGGAAATGCATCTTGCTCAAAGACAGTTGAGCAGGACTTGAACCCTTAACTTTCAGGTTCCAAGTCCGCGTTTCATAACCATTATAGTATCACCTGATTCCTTTCCTCCTGGCCATTCAACCCTGTGCCCTGATGCACTTGCTGTCACCTTTATGGAACAGTCACCATCCAGTGAACTTGCTAATCCCTATTCTCCATCTAGGTGGCTTCTCAACCGTTCCTCTAGCGGCCTTTTCGAACTCGCAGAAAGGTCAGCGTTTGAACAGTGATCACAAAGGGGCATCCCACAGAGACCAAGACGCCACCCAAGGAGTTCCAAGTCAGAGGCCGAGGCTCTATGTCAATTTCATTAATAGAAACCAAGCTGTTTCTGCATCTAGTGCGACAAAGCAGAATCAATACCGCGTTTGAGCTGTTTACTAGGCTGACACTGGTTTCGTTATATTTAGTGTATTGGTTTTACATTGTTGGGTATCTTTTATACACAAAATTCAATTCAGCTGTCAATACTGTAGCATTTTGTGTCAGAAGAGGCTGCGACTACATGGCAATTTATGACATGATCTTGCATGGGCTGAGTGCAGCTCTGCAGCGGGGGCGGGGGGGATCGATGGTATCTAAAAACAGAGTGGGCATCTGCAGCTTTTCTGCATGAAAAATTGGGTTGTCTCAAAGATCGTGATCATTAAATGTAATTTGTTTCTTCATGATTGATTTGTACAAACGGGGAACTGGTGGGTCCATTTCGGACACAGAAGTTTCATGTTATGTGGCTGAGTGGTTAGTGCCGGTGCCTTGTAGCTCTGAGGCTCTGGGTGGAAATCTAGCTCTGTATGGTTTACTTTGTACGTTTTTCACACGTTTGCCTCTGCACCCACAATCCAAGGATGATGGTTTAGATGAGCCGATGTCTCTAAACTACCCCGGGTGCGTACCCTGTGATGCATGGGAATCCCGTCCAGCATGTACAGCGCCTTGCACCTGGGACTGGCTCTGAAGTGTCACGATCCTGTGGCAAGGTGGTTTGCCTTCTTGTTGCGTTCTGGTAAAATCTGACCATTTTACAAGTTTTATCTATCATGAATATGTTTTCTTTCATCTGATTGGTGTAAGGCTTCATGACACCTCCACACCAGGTATCTGAACACATAAAATTAATAATCACCAATTTCACTGAATTGTGTTTTATTCACATTTTGTACATCTGTGGTGTATCTCACCAGCTCTGGCCAAACGTAAGAAATTAATAACTGAGACTAAACAAGAGCTAAAAGTATCAGATGCCAGATTCAAGAGTTGACACACACAGACATTGTTTCATTTCAGGTAAATGAGGTCTTAGACCATGAATTCCAAAAAGAAGTGTAGAAATTATGATAATGACCAGAAATGAAGCTGGATAAAAGGTATAATCTATATACTTGACTGTGGTGATCATCTGTGTTCTATGGTAGCTTTAAAACGACTTATAAGGGGCTGTCAAATTTCGATATAAGCACCAAAAATAGAAAGCTGTCTCAAACCCAACACAAGGGTTGAGGAGTTTGTGGTCTTAACCTGCGAGCCCATGGCAAGGATATTTACATTAGAAGGAAAAAAATACAATGAGTACAAATATCCCTTGGATCATCTAAAAGCCACTGAACCTGAATTGTTTCAGTTTAACTCTATAGGGAAATAAATGTTAAATAAACATACACACACACACACACACACACACTCTGTCTGAACCGCTTGTCCCATATGGGGTCGCGGGGAACCGGAGCCTAACCCAGCAACTCAGGGCGCAAGGCTGGAGGGGGAGGGGACGCACCCAGGACGGGATGCCAGTCCGTTGCAAGGCACCCAAAGCGGGACTCAAACCCCAGACCCACCGGAGAGCAGGACCCGGTCCAACCCACAGCGCCCCCGCGCTCCCCCAAACATACACTCAACTGGAATTTATATATTTTTCACCCTCCAAGCTGTTGTCGGTAAATGCATCTGAACAGATTTGTAATGCACTTTTTTGCAATATGATTTGAAAACGCTGTCATTATTGTAACGGGGAGATTTGTTTTGCCTACAGCACTCATGTTGGAAATAGTTTCGGCCTTCAGTCTGAGTCTGTGTTCGGGCAATGCTCTCAATAGCAGCAGCGGATCTTCTCACTTATTAGACTGTATGGCTAAAATTCCTTGTTAAGGAGCAGATTGTTCTTACAGTGAACTTCACTGAGGTGTCTACAGTGGCTTTTTTGCCTTTTCAAAAACATCCTGTCAAATATTTGATAAGAACTGAAAGATTTTTTCTTTCTTAGCCGCAACTAAAATGCGTGGCACAATTTATTTATTTATTTTACACAAAAACAACGAATGAGGTGCAGATTTATTCGTATTGCAGCTCACCCATTAACCTATAATGAAAATTAAAAATCGATGGCCTGGAAGTGTGACAGCAAATCTAGGAAACTGCACTAAGAACATGCACTGTCGAATCAGCTGCCCTCAACATCTCACTGGACAGTTCTTTGAAATAAAAACAAGGGATTTCATTATAGCTTCCTCTCCTTCACATCCCGTACTTGAGGCTGAATATTGCCAAGAAAAGATGTGACCTTAAAAGGCATATTTTCTCAGTGGGATTGGATTAGGCTTGGACAGAGAGCAATGGTTGTTCTCTATTTTTAGTGAGATGTAAGAAACGACTGGCAGGCTGATCTGTGGTCCTATTGTGAAGTTTTTGGCGATGACCTTGCTAATTTATCCTAAATGCTACCATTGGTAGGTCCACAATGTGCCATTCCACTCATTACTGGGATTTTAAGACCTCGTTAGCTATGAATGCCGCACCATCCTATTTAGTGCTGTCAGTCAGACATGTTTGAATAAAAAGCCCTGAGAGAGGCGAGTTCAAGATTTTACTGTTAGACCTTTCAATGGCACAGTTTTGGAAGCGTACTTAACGTTTCCACATGCACTGATTGTTTGACATTATAGAAGCACTATACCCTGGATGATAAACAATGACTGGTGGGTATGTGTGTCCAGCTGCAGATCCATTCCTGTGAGACTGGGTTGTTATTTAGCCAACAAATCACTGCTAATTCAGCACTTGGGACTAATATGCTGTCTGTCAGTGATACAGGAATAACCATTTTTACTGTTGGAAATAAAAAGAAATTCTAAAGCTTTATCAGGCTTCATAGTCTGAAAAAATACAGTAGGCTTGTTTTAGACTAGACTTGCCTGGGCCCAGAAAACATAGAAACTCTATGTTTGTGGACTGGAAGTTGGTTTTATGGACCCAATGAAATATAAAAAATTTGGGTCCAGTCACTGAGTATTTATAAGACACACAGATGGTGAGCACATGAGTTGCGCCTGAGTTTTCCTTGTTCAGCATGGAGGTGGCAGCATCATGGTGTGGGGATACTTTGCCGCTCACACAATTTATGATCTTTGCCAAGTCCATGGCAATCTTCCAGTTGAGCGGTAATTCATTCTTCAGTCAGACATCATTTTTAAAATCATCTCAACGTGGTACAAAAACATTTTGGAAAAGAGGGAACGTAATTTATAAGTCAAAATAATGACCTGTGTGTAAAATAGGATCAATTACTTTTTAAAAAAATTGTAACTGCGAGTCACTGGCACCCCATCCAGGGTGTACCCCTCCTAGCTTAGTATCCATTTATTCCAGGATATGCTCTGGACTGTTACGACCCCGACGAGGACAAGTGGTTAATGGAAATGAGTAGGCCAGCAAGTAGTTTCCAGCAAGTGTACTCAGACTTTTGAATGGTACTGTATTTTCCCAGCCCTGCATGCCATCTAGGGTGTGTTCTAATTGGATCTGTACCCTGTGCTTCTAGGACCAGCTCTGGACTGCCATGGCGTTGACTTGGACAAGTGGTTCGCAAAAGTGAGAAAGTGATTGATTGCACATTTTCTGAAGTCAAAAATGGAAGAGCACAGTAAACAAATTCTTTCAGTGACAACCATGTCTGATATATATGAATGAAGTTCAGTGGTGGGATCTCGGTTTGGTGAAACAGGGATCCTGTAGGCTCACAGCATGTAGGTCTTTGTTCGAGACAACATGCCTATCTGCTCTGCAACCTTCATCGCTTCCATGGTGCAACAAAAGCCAACCACTCCTGCTGATGTGCGGCGCCCCCCTACTGTCTTATGTTTTCATGTATGCGGCACCTGCCAGCCTCCTCATTGTTCCCTTTGTGCCGGGAAGCCTCCACGTTCGGTCCCCAGCCTTGATAAAACAACACGCTGCTCTCGGGGCTCGCGGATGCACTGCGCTGTCGAGGGAGTGGAAGAAAAACAAACACTTAAAGCATCAAACGTAACCTGTCCAAGGTAATACTAATCAAAGAAACGTGTGGTTTCTGATCCCATGTGTAGCTTGGAGAACAGTGTCTTCTCTGTTTCTGTCCATAGGGAAGAGAAATATAGTAGGCTATACAGTATATAGTTTATTGAAACACTGCGGAATGCATGTAAAGTAATCTCTTACAGCAAGTTTTATCTTGCAATACATTTTCACAAATATACAGATCAACATATTTTACCTGGTTTGGCCTACTTTTTATTCTGACAGTGCAGAAAGTTGCATGAATTTGAATATCAGTGGTTTGAGTCCCAGGAGAGGCCCAGATGATAAACTTCTAACCTGCAGTGGAGTAGTATTATGAATAAGCAGAAGTAAATGTATGCTGTTGTAGTCTATATGGAGGATGCAAGTGATGAATTCCCTTTTGGTAGGAAATAGTAACCTGTATAATAAGCTGTATAATAACTCATATGGACTTTGGACAGCTTTTTGGATAGTGGACTTCTTGGGCACTAGTGCTTGATCACACTTTTTGAACAACTACAGTTTCTTTGTATACGCAGATGTATTAATAATGCTTCTCTGTTGCAGTGACCCAGTGTTGCTATTGTTGCAGATCAATAAAAGAAAAGGAATACATGTTGATGGGAAAAACAGCCTCAGAAATAATATTGCAATATACCATCTGTCTTTTTTTTCCTGCATGAGTGGGTTTCAGCATCAGAGCCTTGTGCCTTTCTTTGGTTTCCTGCCTCGGTGTAGCGTGAACAGACTGCTAATTGCTGACCAGTCATTGAGTCTTCTGCACATGTGACAGTGAGATCAGCTCACTGAAAATGTTCACCATGGACAAGGAGGACTACACTAAAAGTTTGCAGCGAGGTATTTCTTGCTGTTAGTCTCAGGTAGTAGGAAATCTGGTTTAAAGAAGTGTAATGAAATAAGAGCCCTGACACATTACTTCTACCGGGTTCCTCTTTGCAATGTCCCTGCTGACTTTCAGCTTGAAAATCAATAGATCAAAAGACTTTTTAATTTTGAAGAGGTGGCCCAAACAGAGGCCATTTACATTTATTCATGAGAGAGGAGAAGCTATAAGCAATTCTCTTTTTTTTTCTACTAGGCAACTTAGAGTACTAAACTTCTTCCAATTATGTACCCTTTTATACACACGCATGTTGTCTGAAGCCGCTTGTCCCGAGCGGGGTTGCAGTGAGCCGGAGCCTAACCCGGCAGCACAGGGTGCAAGGCTGGAGGGCGACGGGACACACTCAGGACGGGACGCTAATCCATCACAGGGCACCCCAAGCAGGGCTCGAACCCCAGACCCACCAGAGAGCAGGCCCTGGCCAAACCCACTGTGCCCCCGCACCCCCTCACTCTTTCACATAACTGGGAAATTTTCCCAGCCACAATTCAGGATAAATTCTGTAGTCTGGCATTAAAGCTAGAGGAAAGATTTGAACCTGGCTCCTTTGAGAGCAAGGTCAGCAGTTCTAACCTCAGCACCAATTTCAGGCTACTGTATAATCTACTATTATATTATGTATTATTATCCTTTTGTATTATATCATTATAAATAAATGCTCAGTCACAGTTCTTTTATACCAAGATGTTACCTTTGTTCAGATGTTTACAGTTGTGGTGAACAGTTATTATTACTGCACCACTACAGATATTAAAGGCTAAAATTCATGATCAGGCGATGCTCCAGCCATAGAATGTTCCTTCAGGGCAGAAAGCTAACTTGTAAATTTTGTAGGTTATCGAATAGATCGCGAGTTTTTTTGCACGCCCACGTTAACGTGCGGAAATTTTTCAAAGACGCAAAAACGAAAAGCTCAGAGAGCCCCGCTGGAACTGCAAATGCAAACATGTTTAACAACACGACCACGTGTCTTTTGAAGAGAAGATAACCTCACCTAACATCTGGGTCTGGACTGGGCAGCGGTGCCCACAGTGGGAGATCTCGAGTGGGTGTTTGTTGATTCCACGTGCCCCTAATAATGGCAATGCCAAACTGACATCTGCCATGAGTAATCCCTCAGTTAAACCCTTCTTCACCCTGGAGCGCGGCCTCCCACGTGCGGTCCCGTCTGCCTCCAGGTACACACCAAAGTGCTCCCTCAGCTGTGTGCCCTGGCCACCCTGCTCCCTTTGAAGAGATCTGTTAAGTGCAACCCGCTCATCGGTGGAAACAAGGTGCCAGAGCTTTTCCCGCCTCTTACAACGTCGCTTCTTTCTGTTACGTTTTCCATCAATTACTGAGCACAGTAACTTTCCCTAACACAGAATTATTATTATTATTATTATTATTATTATTATTATTATTATTTGTGCTAACACTGAAAAGGCAGAAATGGGGTCTTCTCTGAGCCCCAAGGGGAAACCACGCAAGAATGGAAGGAGATAAAAAAACCTCATCGAGTTCAGTGAGATATGGCATCTGCCAATTTAAATTAATTAGCATTCCATAATTGCCAATCAGGTATGCGGAATCCCTCATGAAGTGGCGAGATGCTGGGTTACGGATGTACAAATCAGGGTAGTCAATTAAGTGC
Organism: Scleropages formosus; assembly: GCF_900964775.1. Classification (NCBI taxonomy): domain Eukaryota; kingdom Metazoa; phylum Chordata; class Actinopteri; order Osteoglossiformes; family Osteoglossidae; genus Scleropages; species Scleropages formosus. The sequence continues at coordinate 17,468,069 of NC_041810.1, forward strand.
GACTCTCATAATCACCACGTCTAATCCATTACTTTGCGATGGCGTGGACTGAAGAGTCCAGTAATTGACTGTCTTTGACCCTGAGGGCTCAACTGAACTTCATCTATGTGCCTCCCTTGCTTTATAACCAGTCTAAAACCACCTCTCCATGTGCAGAGCTCCCTGAATCAGACAGCGAACAGCGATTCGGCAGGAAAGACTCATCATGGAGATGGACAATACAGGCGGCCATGGAGGGGAGGTTATCAGCCATAGTGAAAGAAAAATAAAGGTGGCTTCTGCGCGGTTTAGGAAGCTGGACCTCTAGGGGCTCAGCGCTTCGGCAGTTTTATCGTTACTTTTAAATGATCAGAATGATGGAACTCCAGTAGAGGTGGTTTCCAGCCAAAAGAGCGAACAGCGATGTGCAATAAAGAGTAGTGGTCCATATGAGGGTCATGGAGCAGAACAATTCCCCACACCCCAGTCTTGTTATTTTAGGGTAATGTGATACGAGTGACATCCCATTCTTTTCAGCGAAAGTGATGCAAGTATTTAAATATGGTCTTGATAACCAAATCCTGTTCTTTTAGGTTGAACTGATGCAGATACTTAAATACCAATCTGATTTCCTCATGTCTTCCTTTTATTAAGTAAATATTTCATTCTATTTTTTTTTTTAAATATGAAACAAAATTAACAATGTTCTTTCTACAAAAGATTGTTTCTGAAAGAACTTGATTTTCGCTAATTTGTTTCCATTTCTTTCATATCACTGCCGTGCCTTTGCTCCATCAGCATGACTTTGTTATATGTTACACTATACTAGGCTATTCAATTAAATATTATATCTCAGGTTGTCTCGTACTGTCTTAGCTGCTAAGGTTTTTATTTATGCTTTTGTTTCTGGATTCAACTTGCTTTAATGAATAAAAAAAGAAGTAAGGGGGGAAAAACTTCACCATTACTTTAATTAAAAAAAAAAAAAAAAATCAAGCAAGTTTCCAGTTTTACATTAGAATAACATAAAATAGCGTTTGGAAGCCTTTAGAAAACACAGAATAGAAAAACCATAAAATATTCACATAAATGACAATTGCAATAGTGATGACAGTGTCAGCAGTGTTCTCTTGGCCAGTTCTCCTGCTAGGGATGACTCCCAAGAACGCTGGTTGGTATGGAACCGAAGTGGTAAGACCACCCTCCTCCATCACACGCTTTACTATAAAGTTCAGAGAATAACACAACATACAGTTTTGCCCGTCTTTTCTAGAAGGGCAGGCTGAGAGAGAGAGCACCCGTAATTGCTTTCAGGCTTCATTACCCATTTTAATTAGCATAAACACATCTTAATTTTCCTATGCTGATGCCCATCAGATTCATATTTACCATAATTACTCATTTCATATGTTCCAGTGGAGCAGTGTCCATGTACTGAAACACGGTGGAGAAAAGAACATTCCAGAAAATTTCAGCCCTGGGATACATGGCTAATTTTGCAGGTGTGTGCCAATATGGCTGTCTAATATATACTTGTTTGTGGAATCTAAGTGGTATCCCCTCAGTGGGGGTTATAATAATATCTGTAAATGTCTATGTAATTTCTTACAATTACATTTATCCTCCAAATCTGCAGATAACAATATTAAAGCCAAAGAAATTTGCATTGCCATGTTAGAAGTTCAATTAGGGCCTTAATATCAAACATTTAACCACCAAAGTAATTTGTGCAATGGCGTATGATAATGGAATTATTAAAAATGCAACACAATTAAGCCTAATGTGTTTCAATATTTTTGTCTGAGCACAGAATAAGCACACAGTTTTGTTTTTCATTTATGCGTGAAACATAATGGTTCTTAATGCTTACGCCCAGGAATCGGTAAACATGTTGCGCAAGACACTCTTTTTTTAAATCCATTGCACATTTTTTGCAAGTTAATTCTATGTAATTAATTTGGCTGTTAGGTTTGATCCAGAGAATGCAGAATGGATTGCAGTTTTGTTTGTTTGCATAATGTAAGGCTCTTCCTGTACTCTCTTAAAAGCATCGTCTATAAAAACCTTCTCGACCTTAAGAGCGCTGTGAGTGAAACCTACGGGCTTCCCATCGCCTGGATGCAGCATCGTCACTGAATTGCTTCAAGGGTTCCAATTCTTTTTTCATTGAAATCATTTTCTTAGATGGCAGCTTTTTCCCGAGGGACTTCGACTTAACGCCCACATCCCGAGACTGCCTGACGCTACAGTTGATGTGTTTCTGAGGTAATCCAGATTAAGTCACATTCTCAAGAGTCCCCCTTCATTTCCCAGGGTTCCTCTGAATTTAAAGACTTGCCATATGCAAGAGAAGCTTGAATGCATTGACCTTGGCAGTGGCATTTTGGGTAGAGTGTGCACAAAAGCACACGCTAATATTATTCCTGATAGGACCTGGCTGAATTGTTTGGTTTTTTGTGATTTTCAACATTGTGGTAATTAGAGTTAAGCTTTTGCGACACACAAGTCATGCAGAAATTCATCAAAACTCATCCAGCTAAGTGACAAAAACTCGGAGGGAGTTTAACTCTGAGGTTAAGTGAATTACAGTGCTGGGCTCATCATAACCTCAGCCTTACCATCTCAGGACACTCTGGTTTGAGGAGAAACTTCTGGAAATATTGCATTCCAGATCTGGTCTGTGGTCCTCTTTTGAAACACGTTGTACAATATGTGAATGCCAGTGTATCGTGATAGCTTGTGTCAGTCTCTATGTTCACGTGAAAAGCATTGCGTGTCATTTTTCCTTTCATTTACTTATTTATTCATTTTTTTTCCTATATCTATATGCCTGTGCTCTCAATGTGCAGTCATATATCATTGTCATTGATGGATAGAGCTGGTATGATGTGAAAGAAAGTCCAATTGTATCATATCGTTGACTCTTCATTTGGGCTGGAACTGTTTTCATAAGGCTGCAAGAGTGACTTTCGGGAAATAAACCAGGAATGAGAAAAAGTGAATTTATGTGTGTAAATGTGAATATGTTTAATAAACAGTGAGCATCTAAAAGCCCAAACTCCTGCAGCAGTTACCAGGACCTGCCACCCGCAAACCTTTTCATCTCCTTTGTGTGTGAGATTTACAGGGCCCAGGATCCCACAGGGTACATAACATGAACTCTTTCTGAACCCTGGCAGAGAGCAGGGGCTTGGAGGTGGCGCGTTAAATACATAATAAACAGCACCGCTGCTGTGACATTTCCATGCACCCCTTGGTTCCTGAGCGCCAGGCCATAAAGCAGAGAGAAGACTGGGTGGATGGGAGTGAGGCATTAGCATGTTTCGGTATGACTCAAAACAGCACACACATGCATAAAAATAAATATATACCCCCAGTTAAGTTATTAAAGTGAGATAAAAGCATTGGAAGCAGAAGCAAAAAAGCTGATAACTTCTCCCTCTCTGCTGTGAGGGTAAGTCATACTGTCGCGCCTCTTCTCGCACCCTGGTCACCCTGGAAAACCATTGCACTCCCTGTAAAGAACCAAAGGAGGCACAGTGTTAAAAGGAGCAGGAAAGGAAGCCTCAGCGACAGATCTGTTTTTATCTCCATTAAATGACCGGGACTGAGGTGCGAAGATTAGATGAAAACCCTGTGGCTGGAGGCTGGACCCAGTGCTGTTATACCTCCCGGCCATCAGAGAAAATAGGCACTCACATCTACGGAACCAAAAAAAGACCCGTCCCCTTCCTCCATCATGTGTCAGCTGGGCCTCCAGCTGTCAAAGCACACGCACACGGAAACCGCTTGTCCCAAGCAGGATCGTGGCGAGCCGGAGCCTAACCCAGCAATACAGGGCACAGGGCTGGAGGGGGAGGGGACACACCCAGGATGGGATGCCAGTCTATTGCAGGGCACCCCAAGCGGGACTCGAAACCCAGGCCCACTCGAGAGCAGGGCCTGGTCAAACCAGCTGCACCACCAGGCCCCCCTCAGTGTCAACACATACACCAGTAAAATCAGGATCATCTGACACACTCTTCGATAACTTTTTTCAGCATCAGGTGGCAAAACAGTCAGGGTTGTTTCCATGCAATACGAAATTCTCCAGCTATTGCTGTGCTATACCATGCTGTATAAATGGATAAGTTATTGCAAACTTGATTATCTAACATTGTAAGTCCCTTTGGACAAAGGTGTACAGAAAATAAAGTTTTTAAGTTTATTACATTAGCATTGGCACTTATTCGTTTAGTGGACGTTTTTCCCCTAAATGATGTACAAACAAAATTCAAAAAGTGCATTTTCTCAGCAGACAGAGATACATAGACACAGCCACACGATTCTCAAAGTACAGTTTGACTGAATGTCACCGAAGTCACCACCCAGGTAGCTGCGTGTAGAGTATCAATTTTTAAAACAGGTAAAATTGACAATAACATTACATGAGTAGCAGCATATCGAATTAAGAGGAAATACCAAGGTCATTGTGAGAAAGGGTGTCATGCAAATTAATGGAGTAGACAGGAGATCCAGCGATAGTTAAGTATGAAAGCGAAGTGTTTTAAAACCCTTCTTGAACGTTCAGAGGGTTTTAGCAGTTCTGAGTGACAGAGGGAGATAATTCTACTGCACTGGAGCTAGAACCGAGAACCTTTAGGCTTTTGATTTTCAAGCTCTTGTGCATGGGAGGGATTAATAAATAATTTGATGTTGTTACAGCATTCCATGGAGCACAGAAAGAAGAATAACAGCTGTGTAAAGAGAGGCTGAAAAATTGTAAAGTTTTGCTGGAACAGAAGTGTAGGCAATGTGTTTTTCAGGGTTTACAGAGTCCTTGCGGAGACATCTTCAAAACATCTACTCAAGATATAGTAAACATACCCAGGTTTTACCTTCTTAACCAAGTTCAATAACTAAAAGATTTGAATAGACGTCTATAGGTTACAGCATAGTTTGTGAACATATGTTTGCTGGTATTTTTTACCACTCAGAAAATGAAAAGTTAATTCTCACCCTGTCACCTTCTAGGGGTTTACACCATGAGGGGTTTGAGGCTATTTTCTAGGAGCTGTTCAATGGCAGGTTTTCATTATCACTAAGACAGGCGAGAGGAGAGCAGTGCTCCCTTGGCTTTACAGCTCGCTCCCGTGCTGCTGGACCTGACCGCTTCTCCATAGTGCATGACCATCAGCTCGGGGGGACCATCAGGCTGCCTGATTCTCTGTCTTTAGGAAAAGTTGCATAAATGCATTTGACAGACACTTTTCTCCAAAGTGATGCACATCTCTGCATTCACAAAGTGCATCAGCAGATGAAGAGCTTCAGATACAGTCATGCAATTATCAAAGCACATCTTGTTTGTCCAACGTCTCAGCTTTTCCACGATACATGAGAAGCTGCATATAGGAGTGATGGGTAATAAATATGTAATTGTGACAGATGACACATCATAGTGAAAGTTTAAGGAGCGCACAGGAGATCGTGAAAGAAGGGGGACTGAAACAGATGTGTTTCGAGACCCTTGAATGTTGAGAGGGATTTATGAGCTCTGAGAGACAGAGGGAACTCACTCCACCATGTTGGAGCCAAAACCAAGAACCTACAGACTTCAGATTTTAGACCCCATCTGAGCTGGACAAGTAGGGAGATAAAGGCGGAGGAAAGAAGTGGTCTTACTGGGGTGTAGGGATGATCAGATCAATAACAACCATACTGGTGAGTTGAATGTCAATTTTGCAGGGTATTAAAGGGATCACGTCACCTTCTGCTGATCATTTTGATGTTTAGTTTGATTATTTGTACAAATGAACGGAAGTCAGTAATGAAATAAATGAAAATGCATGTGAATGCCTGGGTGATCCCACTACTGACACCATTCACTCTTCAGGATGCTCCCATCTGATCTGATCGCCGTCTTGTTTTGACCATACTTCACCCCATCAGCACACTCAAAGCCCTGGACTTGAATTCTCCATTTCTCCTGTTCTTCAGGCCCTCATTTACATTAGGAACAGATGTGTGAGCGCATCCAGTAAAACGTTACCCACACACACACACACACGCACGCACACACACACACATACACACACACACATGGAAGCGGAGCTGTGTAGATTAATAGCGGTGGAGAGACACACACGGCGCTCTGTTTCTGTTCTGTTTTGTCTTAATCAAAACGTGTGAATGAAATGAAACGGCGACAATCCAAAAAGCCGCTGCTTTTTTCCTGTTCAGGGCTTAATTGTCACAGTGAGATATTGCCTTTCTTTGTTTTCAGGATGAAACCACCGCAATGAATAAAAAAAAAAAAGAACTGCAGCAGGCCATTAACAGATTGATCACCTACTTTTACCATGCTCATTAGAATGCAGCTCATTTGCATAGGGAAGATAAATGAACGCAGCACCAGCGCCTTGACCCACTGCCATGTTAGTCTGCTGTTCCTGCTTAAAGGGACAGCGTGATGATCCCTACATGTTCAAGATATAGTAGCTTTGTGGAGAGACACAGGGACAGGTGGCAGACCACCTCGGCCCTCGGGGGACACTCTTAACCACCCACCACCCCATTTTCCCCCAGCCAGTGTTAACCAGGCCTGCAAACACCACACTGAGTCAATCCAATTCAATAAAAATTTCAGTATTCATTAAACAAACCTCCCTGACACAATCACTACAGCTGTATATATGCAATTTAAGTAAAATAAAACAGTTTTTATTCTAGAAAACCATGTATTAAAGGACATGTTCGTCTGTGTTTGTGCTCCGAAAGACTGAATCTCAGGTTCAGTTCAGTTTTACTGGTCTAAAAGGTGACTAAAGTTCTCCGCTGCGGGTGTATTTGTGGCGTGCCACCGGGAGAGATGCCAAAAGCACCGGTAGCCTCGGACATTTCCATGAGTGCTTAGTAATAAAAGCGCACAGCCTTGTTTATTGCTGGTATTTTAATGATATATTGTTCCTGTAATGTGGCTGCGGTGCTGTAACTCATACGTTGTATATTTTATTGTTTATATGAGTGTGCCTAACTGACACCCAACACCCTCGTTGGCAGGTCGGGTAGCTGCAGGGGGTTGGAGGATTGAGTAGAGGTATGGGATTGGGTTACATATGAGTCTTCGGCTCGACGTGGGGCCTACAAAGAGAAAGTGGTTCCTGTACCAATGATCCAAGCAGCCAATCCATCATGAGGCAGAGGTGCTGGTGAGAACCCCCACGGCTTGAGGGAGACGGGCGACCGAAACGGGGCGGATATTCAGCTCAATTCGCTCTCCATGTCACCCACCCTCCCCCTTAGGTCTCCACATCAGAGCGTGAGCCATCATTCCTTTCAGGTGTCTACGGGCGAGAACAATCAGACATTGTGAGGCGAGTCTCCGATAAGGCCGTCCCAAAGAACGGGGGAAAAAACCTAAATAATCAAATCTCAATAATAGGATCACAGAGGACAATGTGAAAGCGATATTTGTCTTTTCACTTTGTAGCAGTGTGAGTGCGGCCAGTCAAATCCTCGCAGGGAGGAAATTAATATTCGTACAAGGCAGTAATTGTCTTCATTTGCGTCAGGCTTTCTTCGTTTTCCGCATTATAGGGATGGATTGCAGTGAATTCGCTCCTTCAATAAATTCTCATCCCTCTGCTGATGAATATCTGTGCTGGCTGTAGATAAGAAGCCGAACACATTTCACGTGTGACAAAGAAGGTGTTGTTTGAAGGACGCCCGGGTTTCCTCAAATAAAGAACCAGTGAGGGAGGATCGGCGACACCAGGCACCGACATCCAAAGCCATCTGCGTCTACGAACAGTGCTCCCCCGATTCAGCCGCACTTTATGTGGCAGAAAATGGTAGCAAATATTATAGCCAAAAGTCAAGGTGCTGTTCACAGAGTCGGCGGGATCCTGGTTGTTGCCTTGCGATATCTGGACATGGGTTTCAAACCCTGCTCCTGCTGTAGGTCCCACAATCAAAGTGCTTACACAGAATTAATAGAGTAAAAATCACCTGGCTGTATAAATGGGCACATCATTGCAAATAGCTTGGTGTAAGTCACCTTAGAGAATAGTGTCAACTAATTGAAAAAACAATCAACATTATTTCGATAATGGGATGACCCTGCGAGTGTTTCGTGCCATTGCTCTACACGTTGCCATTTTCAAATTATTTGGCATCTCAATAATGAGGCACAAACAACCATAAAAATGGTTTATTACAGAGTCTCCCCACATGTGAAACCATCACAGATGACTGCCTCTGCACACATCTTCGCTGTCTTCAATAATCCCCTGACCCCCTTATCGGGAACACGGACCATCCAGGGGTCTTTTACAGTCAATCTCAGCAAACGGAATTTACTGGTAACAGAGGTGTTTTCTTCTAGAAATTTCTACAGCACAGACACATACACACAGGAATGCCACATATGTATCATATAATGGGATTAAAAAAAAAAAAAAACAGAAATGAGTACCATACAGAAGAATAAATTCAAGAATACACACACACACACACATCTTCAGAGCCGCTTGTCCCATACGGGGTCACGGGGAACCGGAGCCAACCCGGCAACACAGGGCGTAAGGCCGGAGGGGGAGGGGACACACCCAGGACGGGACGCCAGTCCGTCGCAAGGTACCCCAAGCGGGACTCGAACCCCAGACCTACCGGACAGCAGGACTGTGGTCCAACCCACTGCGCCACCGCACCCCCTAAATTCAAGAATAATTAACAGTAAATTATAATGACATAATAAATAGTTTATAACAGTGAAATTGTGAAAAAGTACACTCCCCCTCTCAGAGCTCTGGGAATGCAGAGAAGGTCCCCCAACAGGCGTGGCAGGTAAAGAGTGGTGCTAATAAGGTGCTCACTAATGGAGTGGTGAAGATGGCTTACAGTAAATGAACGGATGACCAGCACGATAGCAGCCTTCCTCCACCGTTTCCCCTGGCGACCAGGAGTCATATGTTAAGTTTTGACATCTCCTGGTTTCCTGTGCCCTCGCTGTGACACGTCGGTGTGCGGAAGCCTGCTGGATGACGGAGAACCGGTCCGGTCTGCTACGGAACGAGTTCGGCGTGACTCGCAATCGGCCGGCGACAGCGGATCGCTCGTGGCGGCTGAGATTTTTTACACATCCCTCTCCCCTCCGTCAAACGACGACGGTGTGAATAAGTCGGGGCGCGCCGCTACGGCTCGAAGGAGGCCCGCTTCAGCCGCCCACACGGCTTCCCGGGACAGGAAAGTCCCACACCATATCAATGTCACATTTAATCAAGTGCAGTCGCCTCGTGCAAATTCCATTCTGCCGCAGTGTATTAGATTCCACTTAAAATATTTGATTACCTGCGAGTGGAGCATACAGCTTGCTCCGTGCTTCCAGGCCTGTCAGATGGCACTGGGTTCATATAGTAAAAAATTACCCCCTTTTACAGCAGTCTGGAGTCAGCGGGGATCCACCAATCAGCTGGCTCCAAGCTGACACACCTGACCATGGGACGCTTAAGCTGAATGCTCTTGGGTTTGAGCAATCAGCTGGCTGTAAACAACAGAATGGCTGGTAAAAGTAAGGAGGGGAAGCAGCGGGTTGTTGATTCGAAGCAGTTGCGGTCTGCTGAGAGGCCCTTTACCTTTTGAAGGGTGGCTGTCTAAAAGGGTGCACCATTCGCTGTTGACTCGTTGTCATTAATAGGGGGATGCGATAATCTGAAAATCTATCTTTGCATTTCCCTGTCTGGTCACTCCATGCTGGATCTGCTGTCACCCATCAGCAGAAAAACACTGTTTAATGTCAAAGTGAAAACTCATCTTCGCAAATCAACCTTGAATTAATTTAAAAGAATTAAACACAAATAAAAGGGCTGAGTGAATAAGTATTCACCACTACACACCGAAAGCAGCTTCAGTGCAACCAATTGTTTTCAGAGTTGATTTAGGATGAATGAAAATCATCTGCATGCAATTAAGCTGATTTGTGTGAAATACACTTGTGTGTGGCAAATTAAAAAATGGTGAACAAGGTTATCAGCATATTTATTTCAAGACTATTAAGGTATCATACTTTTATTTTCCTAGAGTATGACATTATTATTCGAAGATTATCTTTTTCTATTGCTTTCAAATAATCTGCTGCTCTGTAGTCTGGTGGATCTTTTCTAGCTGGAGTAATCATAAAAGGTTATGAATTAGAGTGCAAACTGAAGCTGTTAAATATTTTGGTTAAATAAGCTGTGTACCTCCAACTAAGGTTTGTATTTCTCCCCAAAATCCACTTTGCGGTTAGCACTGGAGCTCCTATCTGCACCTCCCCCAGTTAGCTGATGCTTTTGTCCAAGATGACTTATAATGTTCTATTATGAAGGGATGCACTCCCGCTGTCTCTCAGGACTGCTGAATCCCCATCAACCTTCATGAAGGGTCTCAAAAAAAATCTCTTTCAGTCATGCTTCTCTCTTGATTTCCTCTCGGCTCTATAAACTTACATTATATTATCTGCCATAACTGCCTTGGTATTTCCTATCAATTCTATGTGCAGCTAGGTTTCTGATATGCTGTGTCTGCTGTAACCACTGCGCTACCTGGTGCTCCAGATCATGTCTCTCTCAAGGGATCCAGAGAGTTTGCAGCTGCATGGCACCTTGGGATTGCTGGCAGGAACCACGTGCGTTCCTTCTTTTCAATAGAGCGTTACCACCACCCTCATTCTTGATCCCTGACCCCCACCAGGAGCCCCCAGTGCCCTGCCTTGCCGTTCCCGCAGACTAATTGCCCACCCACTGGTGAACACCTTTATGAGCAAGACAAGATCGACTGACAGCTCTGCATTTTGGGCTCAACATGGGGTTGGTGGGGGACTCCTATTTTCTGAGCTTGTTTGGGAGCCAATAGCTGTGTACTTTCCAACAACTCTCCTTCTCCAGGTGATAACGGGTGCCACGGTGGAAGTCAGGGCACATAAGATTACACACCCCGTGGAATGGAGTCATCGCTTCAATCTCCCAATAGTGTTATTCGTAGTAATGTACAGTTTTATTAGTGGTGTATAAGGTAACACTGGGGCCTTACTGCTTCTGAGATGCCTGTTCAGATGTCGATTCAAATCCAGCTCAGGGTGCTAGGAGCTGGATCTCTGTGTTCGCAACCCAAAGATAATGTGCAGTAGAAGCCAATGGTAAAACACGTCCTTACCACGAAAAACCACGTAATTAGACACTATGCGTTGAGTGTAGCTCAGCAGCACTAACTCCCCTTGAGACTTTGAAAACGGTACAACTGTTAGCTTAGGGAGCAGCTCACTTAATGACACTTCTGGGGTTTGTAAACATCTGGAAATTCCAGTTAAAATGCTGGAAAAGGAGGCCTTTGGTATCTTCCAGGGGAAACTAACAGGTCTGGGCATTTACAGACCTACATTTTCATCCAGACACACACACACACGTGTCTTTTCAAAAATCATGCAATAAATCCTATGCCAATTTCTCAGCCATTTTGCAGTGTGAAATTGTAGAAAATTGACAACTGAGCTCACGGGACGGCCCCCGCGGGGGGTTTGACAGGTGCGGGAGGGTGAGAACCAGCCTTACAGCAAGTGAGAGGCCCACTAGCAGGAGGAACCTGGACAGTCCAGGAGGCCAATGGAACAATTTTCCTCTGTTTTCCCAGATAGAGCCCCTCGATGGTGGATTTATCGGGTCGGACCGCGCCGGCCAGGATTAACGGAGATGAGATCTCTGCCCAGACATGGGGGGCCGTGGGGCCTTCGCAGTGAGCCCAGCTTCTGCACATCAAATGCGCCTTCCTTCACCGCTCCGTCGCACTCTGAACCCCCCTGCAGCTCCCCAGCCCGTTAGATGGCAGCTTTTCTCAGAGATTGAAACACACTCCTGCTTAGCAGTTCATCTCAGGAAGCGCCAGAAAAAGGAAGCTCGGAGCTGCGGCGCTCCGCTCCTCTGATGTGCAGAGCTCACGGTCCACCAAGATCCACGCTCCCATAGCAACGAAGCAGGTCAGGCTGGCCTTTAAAGGAGATCTGGCTATTGTACGAACAGCTCAGAATACCATCCATAGGCACCGGCTCTGTTACAAATTCCGGCATGTGAGACATCCTGGGGAAATAGAAAAAATTCTACTCTCTGCAGAAGGAGGACATTAAAAACAAAATAACGTGTATCAGCTTTTGCAATAAGCCCTGTATTTACCTAGATTAAAAAACAGCACATTCAGAAACACGCCATTCCATAAATGGATATTATTCGAGGTTATTTCTTCCAAGAGGATTTGTCATGCTGATTAGAGTCAGGTAGTGCTTTTGAAATGCACCTGCATAACTATACTTACCTGCATGCGCGTGTCTAAGGCTCGAACCAGTAATTTGCTGGAGCTGTGATTTGATTGCGTACGAAACGGGTGCGATCGAGCGCTTAGTATAATAACGCTTCCTGAAGTAAACAAATATTGCACTCAGCTTCGAGCTGGAAATTTACCCATATTTGTTCTGAAAAATACACAATCTCCAAACCTCCTTTTCCAAACCACTATTTGCGCTTCTGCGCTGTTGCCTCCTGCAATAATAACATTCTAGTGATCAAGGCAATTCAGCTGCCCTCTGGGATCAGCCCCGGTGGCACATCTTCCTCGGTTGCCGTGGAGGTAACCGCGTGCCGCTATTTGCATATTGCATCACATCGTGGGCGAGAAGTTAAAGGCAGGACGATTCAAGGTCAACGCATTTGCATGGCTCGGTATAAATTGAGCTTTTAATTGGGTTTCCTGTGCACATCTCAACTGTGTTCCGTTCCGTTCCAAAGCAAAGCCACCGCTTGTTGCTTAAGAGCCCTAATTGCCATTGAAAACGAAGCTTTCTGTGAACGTTACTGCAGTTTAATGAGCTCACGCATGGACTGTAACAGCCCCGTCCCCCCGACCCGTTTCGTCAAACTGATGCAATTATTGCCGGGGTACAATCGGGCCAGGCGCTGTCCTGAGACGTTCCTCTGAATATGGACAGAAGGGTGGGGACACAGAATAAAACCAATACTGTTATTTACAATTAGAACAAGAAGGTGAGTCTAAATTGCTGTTTGTCGAGATAAGGGTGTCAGCTTCAATTCCACGGGGGCAAGTTTAGCGCATTTCTATTTAGACATTTACCCTTAATGAGCTCATTAGCTATATAAATATCATGAAGAACACACATCGGAAAATCACATATATTAGACTTAGATTAATCCATTGAAAGTCAATTAATTTGTTATGATGATGATGATGATGATGATGATGATGATGATGACGGTAATAATAATGGGAAATTTCAGTGCCTGCACAGTCTGTACCAGCTTTCCACTATTCAGCAGATTCAAAGATGCTAATTTTAATTTTTGTTCCAATTAAAGTTCAAAACTTGTGAATTATATGGTCATTCTGGTTTGTTAGGCACATCAACATAACTCACAGCAGTGATTATTTTGAGCTCCTCTGAAGACCGTAAATGTAAAAACTGTCATAGAAATTGTCGTACGTTAGGAATGATTATCCAAGTGTTATTAAAGCTGCTTTAGAATTCATGAAGTTAATGGTCGTCCGTGTCGTTTATGCAAAAAGAGGAGATTCATCCCATGATTGACAGTTCCTCCTCCAACTAATGTTCTTCTACAGTTCTTTCCAGCATCTGAGATGTAAAACAGAGCAGTACTGTACTGCACAGATTTATCTATGAAACAGTGTTACTTAAATATTAGGAGGTGCAAATAAGGCTACTGGAGGGAAATTGCATAATAAATTATTGCTTTTTATGCATTAAAATCCATGAATATGTAATTACACTTTATGGCAATGATCTACCCAGCCTCCCTTGGGTCTTCATCTTCCTGTCCTGACTTTTAAAGCCTTAACAATGGCTTACAAAAGCTGCATCTAAGCACTTTTTGAAACATCATCTGTCCAGGCTTAGGGGAAAATATCCATCCTAGCAAAAGCAAAAGGGAGACAGTGGTCCTCAACTTTGTAAAGCTGACTTATTTAAACAAGTGCAGAAATATGAGCAGCCAGGAAAGATGGGACACTTATAAAGTGAATTTAGACAGACACACACACACACACACACACACACACACACACACACATACACACACAAACACACGCACGCACAATATATGCAATATATGTGTATGTTCATGTCTATATGTATGTAAACCCAGAAAAAAAAAATTGTTATACATTCTTTAGTTTTGATAAAGCAGTCCTTAAATGTATAATGTAATATTATAATATATTGTGTATGTGTGAGGGGGTGCGGTGGTGCAGTGGGTTGGACCAGGTCCTGCTCTCTGGTGGGTCTGGGGTTCAAGTCACGCTTGGGGTGCCTTGCAGCGGACTGGCATCCCGTCCTGGGTGTGTCCCCTCCCCCTCCAGCCTTACGCCCTGTGTTGCCGGGTAGGCTCCGGTTCCCCACGACCCCGTTTGGGACAAGCGGTTCTGAAAATGTGTGTGTGTGTGTGTGTGTGTGTGTGTGTGTGTGTGTGTGTGTGTGTGTGTGTGTGTGTGTGTGTGTGTATACGTGTATACACATACATGCATACATACATGCACACACTCCCACTATAGATATTAGGTGACAGCTGGTACCTCTGGGCACAAATGTCACAGGTTCAAATCCCATCAGCTACAGTACCCTTGAGCAAGGCACTTACCCTAAATTGCTCTAGTAAAACTACCCAGAAATAATTATCTGTAAAGTTTACTTACATAAATGGGTAAATAACTAGTTAGATTTACATTGTATGTCCCTTTGGAGAAAAGTGTCAGTTAAAATACGTTTTTTAATTACTATAACATTACTTATATAAGAAATGCATGGCATAAATAACAAATAATTTATGTATTTTGTCCATCACTTTTTTAGCTGATGCCTTTGTTCAGGACACCACTAATTATTTGCCCATTTACACAGTAATTTCTTACTGTAACCATCAACAGTAAATACCATCCTGAAAGGTACAACAGTCAAAGGGAACTCAAACCCAAATCCTACAAAAGCAAATTGACAGCTCCAACCACTACACTACCCTATGGCTCTAACTTCAAAGATCAGGATTTGATTTCTTTCAAGTGGGTTTCTCAAGTTTCCAGTGTTCTGACAGTCTTCTGAGAACTCTGTTACTGTTAGCAGCAGTCCACAGCATCCCTAGTCAAGCGAGGCGGATGTGGATTTAAAGCTCTGTGGAGCAGGACCGATTCTGCTCGTGAGTCTTTGCTAGATGGCCCCTCACCTGGGCAGATCCTGGCTGGTCCCCCGCAGCATCACCTGCCCTTTTCAACAGCCGTGATAAAAACAGCGCTTCCCTTGGGATTCCACCGCTCCGACCGAGCAAAATCGGGGAGAACAAAAACAAATCGCCCTGATGCTGAGGGAAGGTGATGATGGAGGCCCCCAAGGTAATGGATTAAACTGGGGGAAAATCAAAAAATGCTTCTCCCAAAGGAAATACTAATGCTGATCCACTTTGAACCAGCCTCCGCTTCGCAGATAGAAGGAAACAACCTTCCCTGCGAAGGTTAGCGACAGGAATTAAACTTCTGGAGCATTACATGTGTTGGTGCTCCACTGGCTCGGCTTTGGGAAGAATTACGGAAACAGCGAAAATGGTGCAACAGCCATGGCTGAAAAACCGCCGCTTTAATTACAATCGGCGGCTCACCCGCACAGGCCCGCGCCACTCCTCATCATCATCACCGATGTTGCATCTCAGCAAAACAATCTCTTATGAATAATATCTGAGCACTCAAGGGTTATGCATAATTCACACGAATGTCTAGGAGCCGAGGAATCGTTCCATTGATGAGTTATTGGCGCACATATACGCATTTCCTCGTAAACAAAGGGCGCTGCGAGAAGATGGGTTTCATCGAAGTATGCTGCAACATCTCGGATTCGTTCAAAATTCTGCAGGCTGCCAGTTATAACCCTGAACAGAAGATCAATTGCCTTAACAGATACACCCCCTACAAATCAATGCTCTTTTGATTTACATTTTATAGGCCCTGGCTTCAAGTGTGCATTCGTAATTGTTTGGAGCGGATAAACCGGTGGTATCAAACCACAGGAGGCTGGAGCTTTAGAAGACCAGAAGACCTAAGATCTCACCCTCCTCCAGGCCTCCTCCTTCAGCAGGTGTGGACCCCCATGGGGGTGGTACACCGCTTTCCAGTCCATCCTGGAAATGCACAGATTTGATCTACCACCTGGTCTCCCTCTCACCAGTGTTGATCAAACTGTAGAGGGAGAACAGAACTTCCCATCATGTGGTCACCCAATGTTAATGGAGTAACAGTGAGAAGCTGGGAACACTTTGTCCTGGCATAGCACTCAATGACACCTCCAGAAGATCATTGTTTCTACTGTATGAGCCTCGGTGAACCAGGTTGACCCGATAAGCTGGAGGTTGGCTCTAACAAACCATGCTGGGAAGGCCACCTCTGAAGTACATGTCGCTCTTTGGGCTACACACACGGCTGTCAAATGGGACCTTGACGTGACCGGTGTGACCAGGTGCAAAACAGTACAAAGTGTACTTTTATTAAAAGAGTTTTTTTGTTAAAGACATAAAACACATATGAAACAACGCATGAAAACAGAAACAAGAACTTGGCAGTATCTGTATCCACACAAGTCTGAGCTCCACAATGTGATGAGCTTCTGTCCTCCAATAGTTCAATTAAACACTATGGCCACGACTCACTCTTACCGATTAATCAGCTGTGGCCAACAATCCCGCAGGTAGGAGGTGTGTATTGTGCAAGATCGCAGCCACACCCACCTCTGGGCTTTTAATGACTGGAGCCATTGCATTTCAAAAGAACAACCTCGGTTTGAGTCCCTAGAGTAAGCGACTCAGACTGAATGGATGAATACTGTAGCAATACCATGCTGTATAAATGGATAGAATAGATCATTGCAGTAAAGACATTTATTCATTTTGCTGACGCTTTTCTCCAAAGCAACTTATAATGTTAAGGTCACCATTATTTACCCATTTCAGGGCAAGTACCTTGCTCAAAGGTACTACAGCCCAAGGTGATGCTCAAACCTGTAACTGTTGGGTTCAAAGGGAGTTGTTCTAACCGCTACGCTACCAGCTGTCCTGTAAAACAGCTTACTAATCCTAACATTTTCAGTTGCCATGGAGAAAAGGGTCAGTTATATGGAGAAATTGTAAAATTGGCTCCATTGTGTCACCGGGCAGAATATTAGATGAGTTAATGTTGCACTCCTTGTGTCCTTTGACTCAGCAGGTGAGCAGATGATAAAAAATAGCTTTGGCTGACACGTCGGTTAAGGCTGTGGGCGATTTGATCCCGGCCTGCTTTATCCCGTAGCACCACGTTCCCTGTTATTATTCGTTCGGCAGCAAGGTGAATTCTGACCTTCACGTTAGTTCCGCACGAGGGCCCGATCGAATTGGCACGGCGTGGAAAACTACGCACGTGTGTAAGGCCCCAGGGAAGATGTTTCTCCCCCGACAGCACATGTTTACAGCCCCCAGGGCACGAAGGCTCCTGAAAACGCAAGGACTGCAGAAGTGGGATTTTACACGACTATCAGCCAGAAACATTTTGCAGAAACATGAAGGGTGACGAAAAGGAAAACGTAAACATGCCAAGCGGCAGAGTGAAAACGTAAAGTCCTTTGACTGGCAGCGCGGCTCATAACTGTTTCGTTAAATGATTGGGAGGCGAAGCGGTGAGGCCGACATGGTGCCGTCGCACGCTCAGTTCACACACCAGGTATGTCAGCGCGACCCACTTGGTGTGTGCGTTTCTTTTCGCATTTCCTTCACTGCGAGGTTTTGGCTTTGCTTATTTTAGTTTTTTCCACCTGAAAAAGGGGCACTGGTTATTGAGTCCTGTATGCAACACACACACACACATACTTTCTGAACCACTTGTCCCATACAGGGTCACCTGGCAACACAGGGCGTAAGGCCAGAGGGGGAGGGGACACACCCAGGACGGGACACCAGTCCGTTGCAAGGCATCCCAAGTGGGACTCGAACCCCAGACCCACTGCGCCACCGCACCCCCTTCTATGTGCAATATATACAGTTTTAATATGCAAAAAAGTACCTGTGATGGGATGCGGCACAAAGGATCGTCGTCCCTCTGCTCCAATGATGTTATCAGTCCATTATTGGATAATCGTCTGAATGGACATTTTTCTTGTTTTCTTTTTCTTCTTCAGCCTGTTAGATGAAATGTGGACACCGTCCAACACCAGAAATAGCTTTTTCATTAAGTGCTCTGGTATGGAGGGTAATTTGAATGAGATAATTATGTCAGTGATTTACTTGGCTCCTGGCTCTCTGAGTTGATGCCGATATCTACTGCTCACCTTTGCATGACCAGCTGGCATGGAGGCAAAGGGGGTCCAGTTCTAAGAATGTGTGTTTGCCTTCAGGTTGTTAGGTGGTCAAATCTCAGACACAAAACTGGGAGGACTGATTCAAATGGACCAGCACAGCTCCATGAGCTGTCAAAAGTTGATCTTTTTTAAGACCACTTTTGAAATACAGGTCTGTTCCACTGTGTTAAAGTAGAGCAACGGTTTATATACAAAGTACTTATATGCTGTCCTCTCTGAAGAAGTTCCGCTTCTGTAAATTTATTTATTTAAAGTTATTTATTATGTTTTATATTTATTTATTAAAGTTATTTATTTATAACACCGGGCCACAGCACATTTTCCGAGTTCATCTGAAAGCGACACAAAGACAAAAACTGCAGTATCCAGAGAGGAGTCCAGAATTCACATAAATTAAAATGAATATTACTTATTAATTTTTTAGCCAAAGAAAATTAATCTTTTGTTTCATGCATGTATTGTCTACATATATTTTTAACAGATGGAACGCCGTGTGTAACGTGACCTGGCTGTGACAGCCGCTGAAAACAAGCATACCGTATACACATTGGTCTGTGTAAGTGGCAGTGATTTTGAAAAAGAAATAAGAAAGGGTGTCAACGTGATGTGTTTTGTGCAGGTCGTCACGTGTTCCATTGATTCTGCCCTCAGGGTTTGCCTGCGTTTTTCTAGAAATTGATGCTCGTCTTGAGACGCAGGGGCTGCAACGGAGATGGGAAGATGTTCTCACATGGCCCCAGCAAGCAGTCACTGGGAAGACTCCCTGCCAGAACCTGCCAGGAACATCTGTGTGTGATCCTGAGTGTATCTGTGTCTGTGCCTGTGTGTGGGAGGGGGGGAGTGGCACAAGGGCACGTGGGTGACAGAAACAGCAAGGCGATGCACTTGCAGGAATTGAGGAGTCTCACTTCTGAGGGGCTGTCAGGAAAATTAGTGCTCGCCGAGCCCGGTTGCCATGGAGCTTGAGCAACATCAGAGTAAGACATGCAAAACCGACACAGAGAACTCCACAGCCACTCGTGGGTGCCTTAATTATGCGGTTGCCAAGGAAACCCCTGTTTATTCTTTGTTTATCAATTTTTTTGCTCTTGTAAGAGCAACAGTGCTATTGTTACGTCGCACACTCTGTTTTGAGCCGCTGTCGCTCGGCACCACATAGGCCATGCCATGCGTTTATCACTGCGGGGAATGAAAACAAGGTAAAGGGTAACTGCACCCACCGCTTTAAAAAGGCAATCATTTGAACGAAGCGCAGTTCAGGGCAACATACATATCTCCCCACTGTCTGCGTTTTACGTATTCGCTGTAAGGTCACATTGTGAAATGCTGAAATATTTACTGTGATGTGATGTGTGACGGGTGAATAACAGGACAGTATGATAATGAGCTTCTTTAGTGAGACGAGATATAACTGTTGTACAGTTACAGATGTCACCACATGCTGACTGGACATTTAAAACTTGCATATCTTGAGCTGAACTTATGAGAGGTGAAATTATTAAAAATAAATGGGTAAAAAAATAACAGTTAAGAAATTCAGTGTACAAATCTAAGTTTGTAAGTGGCATGAGACCCACTTTTCATGGGCTGCTACAGTAAAACCTACCCAACTCTAGAAATGTGTCAATGTGAGAAGTCTGTTTACAATACAAACCTCATATTGCAAGTTATATTGGATAAAGTTGTCACCTAAATACTTATCGCTTTTGTCATTTTTATCAGCTGCTTCTTCAGTGCAGGGTTCTGGTGGTCCAGAGCCTATCCTGGTAGCATAGAGTGTGAAATAGGGTACAACCTTCCCAGGATACAATTGCTTTCTCTCTCTCTCTCTCTCTCTCTCTCTCTCTCTCTCTCTCACACACACACACACACACACACACACACACACACACACACACACACACACAGACACACAGACTATGGTGAATTTAGAGAAATGAAAAATACAGTAAAAGTACTATTTCAAAAAAAACATTTTCCTCAACTTTTCTATCTAATGGAAAATACCCAAAACTGGAATAAATTCAGAATTTGATCATTAATGTTTTTATTATTCTACTGAAAAACAAAATGACAATTAATGCAGTGAAACTTCCACGTTCATCTAATTCAATATTATATGCTAAATCTGCATGGGGTCAGTCTCACAGATAAGGACAAATACTTCATGACAGGTTTGTCCTACGGTATGATTTAATAATTGCTATATCTCAGCTCATATAAATAATTCTGAGCCAGTCCTAGATGGATCTTAGTAAAAAACTTGAATGAATTTAGCATGACAAATTTTATAATATATGGCATTGCAAATGAGGGCAATTACATGAGCAATAATAATCTGGTTAAGATGGCATAAATGTATGGGCCTGCATTTATTCTGCCTGGGTTGCTTAGGGTCCTGTCATCTCAGCCCACATGGATCAATCATTGATCAGCCCTGCAGTTGACATTCCTACCAAGTCCATTCAAGTTTCTCCACTGGCGGCTGCTGTATCTTGACATCGTCTACTGTCCTTCTTGGTGTTCCCAGTCTACCAACATACATTCAGACACTGTGCAGCTAACTGAGTTAAAGTGTTAATTAAATAAGTGATGAATTATGATTGGAAAAACAAGAAGGTGGTGTATGTGTATATTTACATTTTCAGCTGACACTTTATTGTGCAGTGATTTACAATATTAAGCTGCTTACCCCAGTTTTTTTACACTAGTTTTTTTGTATTCAGATGGGTGATTTTTACTTTTTCACTTCAGGCTAAATACTTTAGTTAAGGTAGATACAGGAGGATCTGTGTCCTTTGCATCCAAGGCGGCAGCGCTAACCACCGTTCCACCTGCTCCCTCATGTGTGTAGTAATACATACTGTGTGGTCTAGTACAGGTAAGTGGAGTTTAACTCTTTTCCTGAAAAAACAGCCAAAAACCTGTGTTTGTGTCCAAATACGTAATATAAGAAACCAAAAGCTCTATGAGAATGTCCCTTTACCTTCCTCCCCTCCCACTTGCATGTGTTTTACTTGTTCAAGGAATACAAGAGCTTTGCATTGGTTCTTGATGGCAGTCAGGTTCTCAGAGTGCTTCTGGGAAATTCATGCAGCTTCTATGACTTAGTCAAAAACATCTCTGCACTTCACCAAGACTAAAGGAATCACAGCATTTCAGTGATTTATTTATGATTTTTTTTTTTTTTTGTTTAGCTGACATGCTTCTCCTAAGTGAGTTACACTGATTCCTACATCTGTACAGCCAAGCAATTTTTATTACATCCCTTCAGGGGAAATACCTTTATCAAGGGTACTACAGCAGGACATGGGATTTAAACATGGCTCCTTTGAGTGCCAAGGCAGCAGCCCTGACCTCTATGCTATGTAGCACCTCTAGATTAACTTTTAATGAATGTGGACTTCTCAATGAACTCTGCTATTTCAGATTCATTACATAAATGCAGTTGCTTCAACTGGAGTATATCATTGCTGATTATCTTACCCTGATGAATTTTGGAGTTTATTGTAGGGTGGTGAGGTATTCCACTATGCAGATTATTACTTGGACTTGGATCAGTTTTTAAATGGCTCCAGTAAATCAGTCAAACTTGTGATCATACACAGCGATTATGTGTTAATGGACTCA
Source organism: Scleropages formosus (assembly GCF_900964775.1). Taxonomy (NCBI): domain Eukaryota; kingdom Metazoa; phylum Chordata; class Actinopteri; order Osteoglossiformes; family Osteoglossidae; genus Scleropages; species Scleropages formosus. Next base: position 17,490,075 of record NC_041810.1, read on the forward strand.
TAATGTTGACTCACACTGAATCAAATTTAAATTACAGGAAGATCATGCAACCTCAGTCCTGACATCATATTTTTTGGCAGCACAGGAGAGAGGACAATTAAACGTGATAACAATACACACAATATAATTAAGCAGTTAATGTCAATTAAATAAACCAAAAACTAAAAAACACATGGACACAAAATGCAAAACAAACTTTGATCAAGCATCACTTCCTTCCAAGTATGATTATGGATCCCAACTTTGTTTGAGGTCATTAACATGACTGATTCCAATAGGGGAACGATTCACATAGTTTAATTTATTCAACACTGTATGATGAATTTCCTCAGATAACAATGCATAATTAATTTCAGTTTAATGAGCATAGCTGAAAACAATGGCATTTAAATAAGAATGGATCTTTTCCAATGCGCAGTGGAAATTAATTTCCTATTTTGCAATATTTAATTAGCTTTGTCCTTTGTGAAAATTTGTTTATTCTGCTCGACAGATTTAATACCGAATAAAGAAATGAATAGTCCAGTCAGGCATTGTTTTACTTACACTTTTTGCAAAAGACACGATAATTCATAAACTGCTTTTTAAAGCACTTTCATATAGACGGTTACAAAACACTGTAATCACACTGTAAGAAAATTGGATTGGTAATATGAAGTTTATCACTTCATTGTGTAAAATATGCTTCAAAGCATTTTTAAAACACAGAAATGTAACTTCTGAGATGCTTTGTATTACTGTTTATCTTTGTTTCATATCTTTGTGTTAACATTTTATATTTATGGTACAAATGTGTCAAATTTATGTAAAGCTGTATACTGTACACAAGTCATTGCAAAGATTACAGCTGACAACTTCTTTTAAGCCTTTGCTACCTAACCTTCACATGATTTTATTATATAATGAAATATATACACACACACTGTCTGAAACTGCTTATCCCATACGGGGTCGCGGCAAGCCAGAGCTTAACCTGGCAACACAGTGCCCAAGGCTGGAGGGGGAGGGGACACACCCAGGATGGGACGCCAGCCCGCCGCATGACACCCCAAGCAAGACTCGAATCCCAGGCCCACCAGTGAGCAGTCCCCGGTCAAACCCACTGTGCCACCGTGCCCCTGTATACACTATATTAATGTAAAATTATATTATATGTGGGGGGCGCGGTGATGCAGTGGGTTGGACCAGGTCCTGCTCTCCAGTGGGTCTGAGGTTCGAGTCCCGCTTGGGGTGCCTTGCGACGGACTGGCGTCCCGTCCTGGGTGTGTTCCCTCCCCCTCCGGCCTTACGCCCTGTGTTGCCGGGTTAGGCTCCGGTTCTCCGCGACCCCATATGGGACGAGCGGTTCTGAAAATGTGTGTGTATATTATATGTAATTAAAATGAATAATATTCCATTATTATGTGTAAAACTATAGTAAAATGTTCGCTGAAAGCTCAGTCCTCATTCTCAGCATAACCCTGAATACTGGGAGCAGGATCCTCTTTGCAGTTTTTTCTACATCATATGTCAGTTGCGGTGCCTGGGAGGTGTGTTTGGACACAGTTTCAAATGCAGCTCAAGGTGTGTTGAGTCTCCATATTTTCCCTGTTTTCTCATGGTCTTTTTCTCCATCCTTCCTCTTCAGTACAAAGACCTGTGGGAAAGAAGGCAATAACGAACCTCTTTTGTACCTTCCTTTGTTGTGAAAACCACGGAAATGAATGCTATGAGTTCAATTCAACTAGACAGCACTTACCCTACCTACATTAAAATTAAAACTTATTTTAAATTGAAAATAGAAATATTAACTCATATTCAGTGTCTGTTAATAACCTTTTCTTCTCATAAAAATGTAAAATATTTGTCATTTTATTAACCATGCACACTGAAACACCAGACATAACGTGTAAACATTGTGGAAACCCACTGAATTAAGGTATTGCTGCGAATGAACACAAAATGCAATTAAAATAGATTAAGTTAAATTTTTCTTTGAAAATGTTTCACTCAACCCTTCGAGACACAAAAAGCCAGTATATGTTCAATAAACTAAAATATATGTTCAGTATTATCTAACCTGGGTGTGCTGAAAACAGTCATTTTCTTTTTTGCCATTTCTGTTTTCTCTGGGTGGGGGGGCTTCAGACACTGGGTGTCTGCACGGCCTTGTATTAAAAGCTGCTTTTTACTCCCTCAGCGAGGTCACATTTATATTTATGCAGAATTCTCATTCTTAAAATATTACCTTAAAGCCCCCTAAGCTTCGGAGAATATTATTATACACAGTACATATCCAGTGAATATATTATAAATCATTCTTTTCTTAGAACAGTCATTACGGAATGCTTATAGGATCAGACATGAAATGTATGTGAGTACATTTCAGTCACACCTTAATGGGAACCAAAATTCTTATGTCCTTTTCATCTGGAACTTATTCCTTCTATCTCCAGTTCCTTTTCAGATTCACAATAATGGATCCATTGGGCAGTGGTGGGTGAAGGGGAGCGGAAGGGGGGTGGTCCATTCAGGGGTTTTAAGAAAGTTGGAGAACAAAATATAGTGAGTGAAAAGTAGAGCTCCCACAATGTACTCCAGCCATGACATTCAATGAGATTCATCTTGTCTGAGCTGTGAGTGTTACTGCTACACATTATTGAGTTTTACAGCAGCTTGATAGTGTCTCCTGGGGTCTAAACCTGCAACCTTCTGGTACCTCTGACAGATCACTGGTTTGGATTCATTGCCACATCTCCAGGTTTGGTGGTTTGCTGGCCAAGTTGGAGGAGATCTGAGGCACCAGAAGTTGAAACACAAACATAAACCTCTCTTCCTAAAATAGGTAAAGAACAATTAAACTGAAAATTGCTGTAGAATAAAAGCAAAAACACAGCGACACATCATCAAAGTAGCCTTCCTTCTTGCTCTTTACGGTTTCTTCAAGGACACACCTGCCCTCTAGTTCCCATTCACGTGTTGCACAACTCTCCCGCAATGAGGTTCACTTATCGGAAGCAGGTTCACATCGAAGTCACGCTGACCTGTGGCGTGTCGCAACTCTTCAGAAATGCTGCCATCTTTCCCAGTTTCCTCTTCAATGGCTGTGCAGCCGTAAGTTACGATACCTGGGAGGAGGCAGGAATCTGGAACAAGCAGCTGAGACAATAAATTATCATTACAGCTTTTATTGTCCTACTGGTATGCTGGAGGAATGGCAAGTAGCAGCACCTGGAGCGTTCCAGCAAATGAGCAATTGTGCCAGGGGTGCCGAGTTCCAGCTTCGTTTCCCACAAATACCCCCTGCCCCCACCAGCACCTCTCCACACCTGCCCATGCTTGCCTGGGATACAAACCTGGTATAGGATGCACAGTTCACTGCCGCAGCCTAACCTCGAGGGGAGGACACTGGGAGGACCCAGTTCAATAGAGGAGACTTAATGCCGAGAAGACAATTATTGATTGCTGGCAAAAGACAAGGCTGCCTGTTGTTTTTCCTGTGCACCACCTGTAGTTTGGTGGGGAGTGTGAGGAGGGCCGGAGTCCACTGCCCACCCTCCCCCCAACCCCAGATGCCTCTCCACCAATGCCGTGCCTTTAAATATTCATCGTATGCATATCTCAGCCCGAAGGGCAGCGCTGCAAATTAGAGCGGTTCATCCGCTGATTGCCCAAATGCCACACGAGCCGAGGGATTGAAATGATGTTCCATTTTATTATTAATGAGCTGGAGAGAGCGGCCTGACATTTACAGGTGTGCCTGCGGATGTTAGCGAGCCGTGCGCGCTCCTCAGCAACAGGGGCCGCACCGCGTGCAGCGCTCGGCTGACCCAGATAAGTTCGAGAAAGAAAGGCGCACGGCGAGAGCGATTTATCCTTAACCGTGTCACTCGGCACCTCATTCAGGCCTGTATGAAAACATAACCAGATGAAAGTTTAGTTCCCTTTTAAAGCCAGGTGGGGTGCTAACTGGAGAGTTAATATTAGATGATGAATGGCAGATCACGCGTTGCACTTGCTTTGCCAAGCAGTCATTTCGGCTCAAGGGTATTTTTTTCCGCGTGCTGCTTCCTGGGACAGAAGCGGGGCGGATGAAAGCAGAGGTGTTGGATTTCAGCAGGGCCGCCGACGCTCACCCATCCTGAGGTCAGCTCTCAGCTGGGAGGAATGTTCACGCACTAATTTGCTTGGCCTTGTCAAAATGCACCGGACGAAACATGAATTATTGACATCTTTTATTCCGACTGGAAATGACAGGGCAAGCGTGTAAGAACAGAAATCAAACACCTAAAGTTAACTTGGCCAGACGACTTGAAATTAAAAAAAAACTTTTTTAACCCTTATTTTTATAGTTTTAGAACATTAAAATAAAAATGAAGCCATCAGTTTAGTTACCATTGCTCATAATGTTTCACAGAAGCATGTCCATCACAATACCTAAATGAATGACTTGACTGATTGATGCCTTTCATTTAATAATTATTACTACTAGCGGCCAAATGAGGACCTTCTACGGTTTGACAAGTATGATTGCACTTTTCTGTCAAGCATAATGTGGCTGTATTATCCGTACTATAGTCATAATTAAGTATATTATGTATGACTTGGGGATAATATTTAAAATATATGTGCCTGACGCTGATGCTTTTAGTGTCTGACATATTGGAACTAAAGTCAAAAATTGAATGGTTGATAAAAATTTTAATTTCATGACTGTCATAAAACTTTCCAAATTGGGGCATCCAGGTGTTCACATTTTTTGTTAGCAAAAAAGGTTAGAGAGACATGGAGAGTTACGATTGGGAGAGTAGAAATTGGGTCGATCACTTGGTAAACCATTATACTTTGAGGTTAAAAGTCAAACCTTCAGGAAAGGTAGGAAACATCAGCCTGCACAGGGAGAGGTACCAACAATCTATCTTACATGTTCTTATTTATCTGATGCCTTACTCCAGAGCAGCTTAAACTTGTCTCCATGATCTTTCTACTCACACAGCTGGGTAATTTATACTGTTTCAAGTTAGTATAAGTACCTTAGTTAAGGATATTACAGCAGGTTGTGGGATTCAAACCTGTGTCCTTTGAGTAGAAGGTAACAAGTCTAACCCCTAAACCACTTGCTCTTACGGGTTATGGAGATGTGAAGCTTACATGAGTTCACTGAAGCTCTGACACCAGCATGAGAATCTCAGTAAAGTGTGGGCTGAGTGGTGAATGAGGTGGAAATTCACATAACAAGGTGAGAAGTCAGTCTGAGGTTCACAGAATGGGAGGGGCCTGAGTAAGGAAGAATTATGTACAGTACATATGGTGGAATTACTGTCATGGCCACTCCATCTCATCTCATGAACACCTAGCAGAAGGGGGGTGAGCACATAACGTACCTTCTTGAGTTGGTTGAAAACATGTTCTCTTGCTTGGTGAAGACTGTCTGAGCACCCATGGCAACAATGATATAAAAACACATTTTGATTTTAAAAAAAGCTTCTGAATTTAAGTAGAAGTGAAGGACCTTTTTAATATTTGTTTTGGAGAATTTCATTAATTTAGTCTGAAAAAGCTTAGAGAGAAGCAAGTGCAGCATTGAAATGAATATTTAAAGCACATTTCCCAGAATAGGTCTGCCATTGATGGGAGAGCTCCTCCGCTTCATGGCACGGATGCTATCTGGTACTCACAGAGGGCCGGCAGTCGGTTCGATACACATTCAATTATTTCTTGCTGTTTAACGGGAGGTCAAAGGTTATGGTACATTTCAACCAACTTCTCCTGTTTTATCAGCACAAACTGCTGGAAAAAGCTGTTTTGCAAAAAAAGAGAGATGGACAAGGTTACAGGGAAAATAAAAGCTGGTATCTTTTTCTTTAAATCAGCTTTCCTTGTTTCGATAACTCAGAACGAATAACCCTTAGATTACAAGTTTCCCCTTCATATTTTATACTTTATAGCTGCACAAGTCTTGAGGGAGTAACAAAGATTAGTTTAGTAATCTTTCTAATAATTTTTTAATGGACGCAAGGACCACAGTATTATTAATTTTATATGCTTTTTGCAGGGGGGTGCGGTGGCGCAGTGGGTTGGACCGGGTCCTGCTCTCCGGTGGGTCTGGGGTTCAAGTCCCGCTTGGGGTGCCTTGCGACGGACTGGCGTCCCGTCCTGGGTGTGTCCCCTCCCCCTCCGGCCTTACACCCTGTGTTACCGGATAGGCTCCGGTTCCCCGTGACCCCGTATAGGACAAGCGGTTCTGAAAGTGTGTGTGTGTGTGTGTGCTTTTTGCATGTTTCTTTAATATATCCTTTATATACAGTATTTTTGTCTAAGATGATGGTCGCCAAACCCTATCACTAACTCTAACCCTTACGCTGAACAGAAGAAAAAGATGCTGTGTGAAAAGTACTGTGAGAGGCAATATTTCTTATTTCTTAGCATCATTTCACCTTTCAGGCCTTTGCACTTGTTTAGCCCCTTTCTGCACAAGCAGAAGGAGATGGGGTCACAAGTGTAACACTGTCGAGGCTACATATGTGGGGAAAAAGTCTGATTCCACACTGACTGATTTTTTCCTAATTCTGTGCTTTGGCTGTTTGCAGACAAGCTCCTCATAATTAATGTGACACGGAGCGATGGGTGTGTGGTGGCATGGAACAGTGCAATATGGAGGGAAAAAGGCTGCGGAAGTTCAGCATATTCTTACGATGCAACCTTTACGAGAAGGCAAGGTGAGGTCCATTTGAGATCCAATTTGTACCACTGAGAAATAATTTTGCGGGCAATATGCTGTTTCTAAAGGCCTGTTCTGCTAGCCATTGCTGAGCACAGTAAACCTCAACGGGCAACTCATCTATATGCAAATCTGATCTGCTCAATTCATGCATTTATATTGTTGTAGTACCTTGGGAATTTACAGTAATGTTCCTCTCTGCTTTGCTTATTGCGCTGTTACACAATCTATGTTATAAACGCTACGGTCATTACACAATCCTGTACAATCCCATAGTCGTAAAAAAAAAGTGGGTTGCATCAATGTAGAGTTTTGTAGTAACTCACAAGTTCTGTCAAATATTTTCGTAATTAGTCAGGGAATAGAAGGATTTTTGTCAAAAGTATGCACTGACTGAACTGGAAAGAATGGTCTATTTACCAAGTACTGTTTACAAAGACTTAATCAGCTGAGAAAAAAAAAAATGAGAAAGAAGAGGAATTTCACCAAGCGGTGAAATAAAACTCTTCCATATCGGCACCTAGGAGGATTTGTTTAATTCATACTGAGGGACCGCTCCCCCATCAAGCTGGTGCCCTCTCCTTCCCTAAAGCTGATACATACTATAGTGCCTCTGCGCTATATCCGTATTCCCCTGTGTCAACGCTCGGCTGTTTAAATACATATTTAATTTTGCTGTAATGGCAATTGGCGGCTACATGGGCGGTTGCTTGGGAGGTGGAAACGGCGGCGCTGCCTATTCAGAGCTGGATGCAGGGAAGGCTTATTAATTATGAACGGTGAAGTGCCCTAGCTGAGAAGGGGGTCACAAACAAGAATTTAGCTGGAGTTTATATAATGTGTGTTGAGATGTCAGCTATGGTTTGTCTACATGGGCCTGGATTTGGACGACCGTATTGGAGGACCCGTTTAGGGGGATGGGGCACAGCAGGAAATTTTTTAATTAGACACATGTTTAAAACGTAAAACAAAAAGTGCAACCAACACATAAGATCACAAAAAAAAAGCTTTGAGCGACATCTTCGTCCACACCAGTATGAGCTGCTGTATATACTACAGTATTTACTGCATTTGACTATGTGATGGACTTTACCCTCATCACTTATTCAGGTGTGGCAAAATCAAATGGCCATGCTTCTGTACTCCATGGAATCGGCTCTCTCAGTCCATGCCGGCGAGCTGGTTGCTTTGCAATCTATCCATATTCATCAGTGGTCACTTCAAAAGGGAGATGATATGAATCCGAAGAAGAAATATCCTAGGACTGGATGCAGCTTGAGATATAACCTCAGGTTTGGTTAACTGTATGTGAGAGGATATGGGTTTGATCCTGGCTCAGTCTGTGTGGAGTCTGTATGTTCTCCCCGTGTCTGTGTGGGTTTCCTCTGGGTGCTCCAGTTTTCTCCCATGGTCCAAAGACATGCTGTTCAGGTTCCCCCGTAGTGTATGAGTGACAGACGGAGTGTGTTCCACTGATGTTTGGATGAGTGACCCAGTGTAAGTAGTGTATCTAGCAGTGTAAGTCACCACAGTGAATAAGGTGTGTGGGCTAGTAACACTACATAGAGTTCATTGGAAGTTGCTTTGGAGAAAAGCGTCTGCAAAATAAATAAATGATGAATGTTAATGTGTGACGTGAACTAAATATCTGGTCTCATCAGGTTGGAAACTTCAATAACAGGTGACTGCAGCAAACTTCTTTGAAAAATGCAGCAACTGAAATGCAAATGGAGATGAGTGAAAAAAAAAAAAAAAGAGGCATCTTTAAAATGTTTAAATAGAGGTTATTCTTTATTTCCATAATCTTCAGAATATATTCTGCAATTTGAAAAGTGCATTCAAATTTTTTTAGGGATTTTTCGTTGAGTGAATCCAAACACCAACTAATGTCACTGCAGCTTTCTTCCCATCAGTGTTAAGGTTTCAAAAAATCTTTCTTTTTGCAGTGGGAACATGGCTTAGCTTGAAATAGAAATTGATGCATTTTTTCCAAGTATAAGTCATAAAGTTGAGTATTGTTTATGGCAGCACAAAGACATGGGTCAAATGAATTCTTAAACTACACAGATCAAACTCATTTAGATGACATTAATGCACAGTATTTTATTCCACATGACATATCATAGTTTTCTATTTGCCCAAATGAATTATTAGCACTAGATAGCTTGAGCTAAACCAATTTTTCAACTAATTTATAAATATTTTTTAATAGGACTGGCACAAAAGAGAGTTCTTAACTTGTACTCTTCAGAAATATGTGTCCAGTTTATATGCTACTGGATGCCAAGGAAAACATCGCTCCTTCTTTATTTAACCACCATCTGGGCTCAAGCAGAAAGAAAGACTTTATTTCAGTTCTCTTATTTATAACTGCAAATCCCAGTGCACAATGGAGGAGATATATTTAAAAGGAATAAGCACCTGAACAGGATTACTGACACAGGGGACCAGGAAGGCAGGTTTTGTTTCATAAATCAGGTTACATTCCTATGCAGACAGATGGCAAAACTGAAGTATAAAGAAAGATCGGAGAGCACACTGGAGCTCAGTACAAACAAATACTTTGTTTTAACTTGTACAGCACAGATGCGTTTCGGCAAGATGCCTTCCTCAGCGTGCAAATACATTTTGTAAGGAGTGGCATAAAAACAATGTATAAGTTATGTGACAGATTATAACATCATTATTCTTGGACCAACAGCTAAGAGCAATACTTAAACAGCAAGCATAACACAAGGGTATTCCAAGTAATATGGAGGCTATAAGTACAAAAATAACAGTGACCAAAATAATAGAACATGTTTAAAGTAACTGACGTATATCAAGACACATAATGTTCGTCGGAAAGAACAGACAAATCATTCAACAGAGCCTGTAACAGCAACTTAATAACGGTTAATCGGAAGGGCATCATGAGAAGCGCCGTATAATTAGTGCCAAAACTGCAGGATGCCACAAGACAAAAAAGACATAACTGTTGTGATATTTTAGACAACATGTATGAGACTAAGTTTTCAATGTTGTAGGCACAACATAGAGTACCTAATTGAATCTCTAAGAATTCAATAGGGAGTAATAGAAGTAGAAAATGAGAGAAAGTCGTTGCAAAGGTGGGGCATGCTGGGAAAATTTAAAAAAAAAAATAAGGAAAGAAGGGGGGGATGTTATTTGAACATTCTGTTTTGATTGGATTTTTGTCTGCTCTTTCCTTTTCACTCAAATAATGCTATTTTTTTACATAGTCATTTCTGGAGGTAGGCTTAGATCTTTTGTAGCTTCCGAGGAGTCAGGATTATCAAACATTGAAAGTAATAATTCTCCACTCTACCCACCTGTAGATAAGCATTTTAATAAACTGAAATGAAACTGAAACTGGGATTTTAAGTCACAATTTAATAGCCATCACCAAATATGTTGACTGTGTCAAGCTGCCAGTCAATGAACTTTCCAGAAGCGTAGATGGATATTATCAATAAGGCAATATATCTGATACAGTGGCAGCCATTTAAACAATTGTTCTAACAGCCATGTGAGATTGTAAAGATATTTTCATTTTTATTTAGAATACACCTTTGCCCAAGGTGACCTACACTGTCAGATAAGCAGTTTTTTAATTATTTGACCATTCATACAGCTGGGTAATTTTTACTGTTGGCACTGAAGGTAAGCAGCTTGATCAAATCCCACAGCAGGAGTGGGATTCAAAGGTTCAACTCAGATAGGCAAGATATATATAATTCCACAAGAAACTGTATCTTGGTGCATCGTCTGTCCTTTTGTTCAGATTGCCATCAGTGATCTCTCACAACTAGTATGGTTTTATGCTGTGTTCCCAGTTTGATAAAATTATGTTTTATAATCAATAGTCATTGTGATAAACAATTTTACGGACGACAGGTGCATCATGCACAACCCAATGATAATGTAACGACCCGCGTTACTGTTTTTAGCGGGAAATGTGTTTTATTGTTATTGGTTAGCGTTTGGTGATGCACGGGGAATAAAAGGGGGTATTTGCATCTGCCTGGGGTGAAGGACGAGAGAGCCTAGGGTGCTAAGGAGGCTGGCTGTAGGCGTAGGTCCTGAAGGAAATGGGGTCCTTGGACCGAGAGCATTGTTTCCCTGGTGCTGGTGTTCAAATAAATCGTTCGTCATGAACACTGGCTCTGTGTCCTTTTTTGCCCCATCCAAACCTATGGCGCTGCGTGCCACAATAACAAATTCTCTCTTACATTTAGAAGGTTACAAAGCTAAATATCAAGCTAAATATATGTAGTTGATTTCCTTTTATTCATGTCTCAGAAAAAAATATTCACCTTCATGAATCAAGAGCCTGATGTTCAGTGACAAATGATCAGACACAACTGTACTGCTAATTTCCATAATGAACATAGGAAGGTCCAGGAGGGGGGGGGGTGCAGGGGGCGGGATTCTGCCGTATTCCCAACATGTAACCAGACCCATCCAGCTGCTTGGTAGCGGGGAAATTTTAATTGCAGCTGAAAAAAGGTCAAGGACGGCCTGTGTGCGCTGGCTGTCGCTGTTGGGTCTTGGATATTAGATTTACTGAGGCAGAGTCCATGGGGATCAGGGCCCATCAAAGGCTTCATTTGCTTTGAGGAATTACCTGTGTTGTTCTGCCGTCTGAAAGGACGATAAGAAGCGATTTGTTGTACACCGAGGATCACCCGGGTCTGGAATGTTAACTAGAGCTGAGCCGAAGGCCGCGATGTTACAAAAGTGCCTGTCGGAACCGAGGCGAGGCCTCAAATCCCAGAAGCCCTAGCTGCAGCTCTCTGGATTAGCAGTTAGAGGCACTTAGCTTATTACTGCCAGTTGTTAGTTCAAAACCCAAGTGAAGCAGTGTTGCTTCAACCCTGGGTGTGTTATCTCACTTGAATGATTCAACCAGCCCCCAGGTGTGTGATTCTGATGCAGACTCATGGAGATTAAATTAAACAATGCTGTTGAATAAGGCATATAAGAAATAATGCAATTGATTAATTATCAATAACTGTTTGCAATGGCCCAGAGCCTAACTTAGAAGCATAGATTGAAAGCCAGGGTACACCCTAGATGGGACACTAGGCCTACGGGACAATGACATCTACAAATACGCACACACTAACTCATTCACGCATAGACACGCACACTAAGGGAAATTTCTGGACTCCTTGAAACATATGTACTTGAACTGTGGGAAGAAACTGGAGCATCTGGAGTAATCTTCCATGAAGCTGGGAAGAACATGGAAACTCCACACAGACTAAGCTGTATTTGATACTCATGTTTGAACTTACATCCCAGGAGCTGCAACGGCATGCTGCCTGGAATGTCAAGGATTATTTGTAGAAGGGTTCCAAACACCAGCACAATTAGAACTTAGCATTTTTTATGTGTTATTTGGTTATACATAGAAATCTGGATGTCCCCAGTTCAGAGGGAATGGAAGGAAGTCATAAAATGAGGAAACCGGAGATCTGCATCTACTGGTCCAATAAGTATGGAAGGCATATATAAAGATTAATGGATGGAGGATGCAAATTAATACACCTGGCCATCATGTATGGTAATCAGGGGTCACTGAGGGGTCTGGCTAATCAGGGAGACTTTTTCTGCCAGAAGAGGTGGAGAAACAGCAGGTTGTGTTCTGGGTAAGTGGGTGGTGGAGGGAAGAGGAAGAGGGTCTCCTTGTGCAATCCTGACCCTCTTTTCCAACGGCCTCCATCTTTCTCTGGGAGCAATTAAAACAATGGGCCCACAGTCTTCTCAGACAAGAACCATTGGTGGGCCGGAAACTTCAAAGGCTGACCTCAAGGGCGACCGCAGGGCCAGATTCAAACACCCCGGATGACAAAAAGCAGCCTGTTTCCCCACTTGCAAAGAAAGGCGGAGGGAAAGCTGGGAGCCTTATCAGACTTTGGAAAAATGCAAAACTGTGCTCAGCATTAAAAGGCTCCATTCAGTGTCCTATTGGACATCTAGGTACAAAGCTGAAATCCCAAGACCATCATGTAAAGAAAGACATAAAAGCAAGAACTTGTGCGCTCCCACCCCTCCCCCCTTTATTTCCCACTTTCAATGAAATTCTAAAATCCACTTCTAGTTATTTGTTTCTCACTGCTCTCTGGCCCCCCACCATCTCAGGATTCTTCAGAGGAGCAGATCCAGAAGGGACTGTGCTACCACGATGACAGGAGGGTTGTGCACTGCTGTCGAGGCTCCCACACATCCACGACATCGAAGCCTGGATTCTTTGTTTCACAAGCACTGAGCCCCAGTGGAGACCCTTATGTCCCACTGTGACCTGCAATAAGGACAAGGTGCGAGTTTCCAGCAAATGATGGAGGCACTCTGGAAACCCATTAAAACAATGAGTGTAAAGGGGAAATAAAGCCTTATGAGCTTTGAAAATATTTTGGTGCTTCCAACAGCCAGGATTTTTATGTCTTTCTCACATAATCCACATACATTTAAAAAGAAGTTTATTTTGTTATGCCTTTGTTAAAAAAGGTAGCCTGTTCAGATCTGCTTTTAAACTGTAGCTGTGCTCCTAGCTGTGCTCCTAAACATCACGTTATATGCCAGTTTGTGGAGTAAAATTACCAGTGCTAATAGGAGAAATGGGTCTGGGGCAAAGCACATAAAAAAACAGTAATCAACCATCCAACCAATCAATTTCAAGAACTGCTTGTCCCGAGCGGGGTTGCGGCAAGCCGGAACTTATCCCAGAGACATTGGGTGCAAGGCTGAAGGGGTAAGGGACACACCCTGGACAGGACGCCAGTCCATCGCAGGGCAAACAGTAATCAGCACCTGCAAAAACTTGTAGCAAACCCAAAATTAAATTATAAGGTACTAAACCTACCAAAAAACATCATCTTTCGATAATAAATGATAAAGCTGATAAATATAGACAACTTTATGGCAACTTCTGTTTTTGCTTTATAACCTTTCTTCTCTAATCTGCACTTGGAGACTAGACCTCTTTACAGTCTTATTGCTTTGGCTGACCTTGTTTAACTGTAATACAGTCAATTGAACTGGATGCAAAATACAAAAAAGTATGGGGCAAATTAACATATTTGCAATGGTTTTACATTGTCCCCCAGTCACAAACAAAAAAAGTTTATATTATGTAAATTGTCTACCTCTATTTATTCATTGTGCTGTATTCAAGTTGCATAAAAGCAGAATTTATAAACGATCTGAATGTACAGTCCAAGATGGTTGTCAAATTTCCTTACAGTTAATTTACTAAAAAATAATAATTCTATGACAATCAGTTGGTGTACCCTATAACCTCAGTTTCCTTCATTACAAAAGTCTGTAAACAGCTTTTAGACACTCAAACATTCCATGGTTATTTGCTTTCCAGCACCAGAGGTACGTTTACTATGGATGCTGACAACATGGGGTATGAACAGCACAGATGTTCAAATGTTTTGGAGTGGTGTAGCAGTGTGATGAATGCAAATCAAAACTGGTGCACAAGAAGTAATTTAAACAGAAACTTTCCATAAAAAAATGAAAGTGAAAACAGGGAAACACAGATAACTGGAACACTTGAGTGTAATGACATTAATGAGAAACTCAAATGATTTCATCCCATAATGCAATGATGCAGTAAATATACTATGTCTTGGGGTGATGCTAATGTGTTTATAAGAAACTGTGCTGGATTCAGTTGACCAGCTCTTCAGGATATTACAAATGGGATGTTAAAAATAGGATAATAAATGGAAAAGGACAGGTGGAAATTAGGGCTAAGGTACTGAGAACGGCTGCAACAAGTAGGAAAAGGTTTTAGCTGGTCCAAACTGGTCTAAATCGGTTTGAACCAGTCAAAACAAGCCTGGACATGTCAGAGAAGAACTGGACTAGTTGGAACTGGTCAGAATGGGCTTAAACATGTCAGAACAGATCTAAACACAGCACTGAATATGTCAATGAGCTTTGACAATTCTTAATAAAAGTAGCTTATCTTAGTCTACGAAACTATGCAACATTTATGCGAACCCCCTAAAACAACTTATTAAATTCAAAGCTATTAAATTCAGACTTAAAGGACACTGGCAAACAGCATGAAAGACACTTTAAAATGTATGTTTTATAGGTAGGGAGCTATTCTAAACAAACAGGTCAAAACCAGAGAAAACTAATACAAAGGGACCTCTGTACCACACCATCGGGACTTTTGCCGGTGGTCATATCTGCTCCTGCTGTGGAGATGTGCTTCTGATGAGATCTCATTCAAAAATGTCATCCCCTGCTTCCACATGCTCTTTGTCCTCCTGAGGTGATGGAAAGCGAGACTTTAAAGATCAGGATATCTCCATGTCCATCTGTACTGGTGCTTACAGTGAACGCTAAACCTTCACACCACAAGACCCCTACCTTTTGGTGGGGAGCCTATATGAGCCTTCCCTGTTGGCAGCTTGACTTCATTATGGTAGGAAGCAGGAGAAGGTCCTTCTTTTGGGAGGCCCAGTCCATCTTTTGCAATGTGGACAATGATTACAGTGTCATGGGTGAGTGTTATAACCAGATTGCTGAAAGACCCAGGCCTCCAAGTGAGAAAGATCTCAAGATGCTGCCACCCAAATACCCAGTGTCTACAGTGACTCTATATGTTTCCTAAGAGTTTAGATTTCTTACATTGGATCAAACTCTTATCATCTCTACCCAAATGGCTGGTATGTAGTATTTTGGCTCTTCATATGGCATTAGCTTGCCGTATCAGTCCATGTCAACACTGTGTTTGATAACAACTGGCCAATCAGGTTCTTCTCATTTTATGGCAAGGCACATGGATATCATTTCTAAACTGAAGGATTTGCTTCATCCCTAATGATGGGCTATATCTGTACTGCAAGCGTGTTTGAAAAAAAAAGCAAAAGATTATTTTGATGATTAATTCCTCCTTGTGAAAGGGCTTTTATAGCAGATTAGGCCTGAATTTGTGTGGGTTCATTTATTCAGAAGATAATCAACATTTTGTTATATTTGTCTCAGACACGTCTGAGAAGACTGAATAGATGGGGGCTAAGAGGTAGCTTCAATATTAGAGCCATGTTAATCACACCAGGTCCCATACATTTTCTTGCCAAGGCAAATATTAAAGCAGATACCATTATGCCTGCTAATGTGTAGCGCCTATTGTAATTAAAGTCAGTTTATCAGTGTTACCGACTTTCCACATCTGTAAATCTGTCTGCAGAGATTCATTGTACTCAAAAAGGATTGTACCCTGCTATCAATCACTTTCATTAAATATGAATTTACATTTACATGTATGCATTTAAATAAACAGTTTCTGTTTGGTGAGTTCACAATAAAGACTAAAAATAGCTGTCAATTTTAAGTTTTTTACACCATCCACCAAAAAAGTAAGCTATTATCATGATTTTACAGTGTGAAATAAAAATAAAAAAAAACAGTGGGAGATTATTTCCACATTTTTGAAAGCAAAATCAATATTATGTGTCAGTTCAATGTATTTATGCCATAAGCCATACCTTTTTGATAGTAAATTGGAGACTAATCACCATAACAAGGAAAGTTAACTAAATCATCATAATAAGCTGTTAATCACTTTTTTTTGTATGCTGCAATACAGCCAATTAAGACATCAGTAATAAATATACTTTTACTAATATTCAGTCTATCGGCTTAGCTGATTTTAATACAGCCTTTATTAATTAGTATAATGTAATATAAAACAGACGTGTATAGTTTTATTTCTTCATTATACTCAGCTACTCGAAGCCATTAGTTGAATATTTCAGCTTTTGTGGCTAATGCACAATATTATCGGGGTGGATATTCTTTTTCTAACGGCTAATTAATCATTAGCTAAACCTAAAGAAATGGAAGAGGCACATTTCAAACAGAATGATTTGGTTTGTGAGTGCTTTGTTAACTGAGAATTACTGGAACATTTAGCTCACGTGGTCAATGGGGAATCTGCTTTTGAGATGTAATTATGCACAAATGCACGTATGGTGCACAGGCTTCGTACACTAAAATACATTCCCTTGCTTCAGTGAGATAAAACCCCAGAGTTTAATATTAAAAAGGTTCTTTAGGCTGCTAAAAATCATGCATCACGTCTTAAAACTTTAATCTGAGAAATCTCTGCCAATCTGACTACTGGCCGGACTTCCAGCACCTTCAAAAATATGTGTGGGAATTTTAATGTCTTTCTCTGGAGAAGATTGTTTAAGGTTAAAACGAGAAACGTATTAATTATTGAAAGACCTGAATTAAATTTTTACTCTTTAGCCTTGTACTTTATTTCAGCAGAAGCCTGAGTTAGATAATACCTGAATTACAGGAATCAGATTTTCCCTCCATCTATAACCTTATATTATGGAAATGTATTCAACTTTCCATGAAACTATTGATCACAGGCAGGATAACCACATGCAACACCGACGCCCGAACCCATTTAGTTCAACACTAACTATGCTATGGTGCTGTAAGTTCTGAAAATATGACGAGGTTCTCACGATTTATGCATCACTCAGAATGCTGACAACCTGAAGGATGTGGATGGATGTAAGACGGCTGAATGCATTGGCAATGACACATCCAGGATAAATCCGAGTGTTTTTATTCTGGCGTACAAGAAAGTCTTGAACTTTACCACTCATTGTCCAGATACTGGGAACCTCATTAGCAACAGATTCTCAATAAAAATCTAACCTGATTAAACAAGCACAGCTTTACAACCCAGGCTCCTGCAAAATACTCGTAGCACCATTCCCCTACATACCGGCGTATCATTGAATAGGGTACTCACGTCACAGTGAAATATTAGCTTTCCGGGGGCTAATTTGCCTACCGCAGATGCATATTCAAATGAGACCCCCGCCATCTATCCTGGGCATCTGCCAGCATCATCATTCCCAACATTAGCTATTAAATGTGACCTCTGCCTTACACGTTTCATTTGGAGGCCTAACAACACATTTGTCACTCAATGTTGCACGCCTGCATGGACCTCTCCACTGCTCACCTATTCTGTTGCTCCGAATGGCGACATTTAGCAACTATTTGTTTAATTGGCATTGCATGATTAAAGCGCGAGTGCAAGTACCTGATAAGACCCCCGAGGCCTGTTTCGCCTTTAAAATTCCGCGTCTCGCTGAAACGCCACATATTTTCCCCATAAACCACGGGAGTTGGGGGGTCGATTTGTTCTTTTCCAGCCATTTCTGCAGGAAAGCAAATATCCCTGTCACCCAAGATTCATGGGAGAATTGAGGAATTGCTTTTGCAATAACGCCAGGATGGGTATCCAATCCATCAGTGGAGAACGGGTTGATGCAAACACCATTTCATTTTGCAGCTTCAATGTTTGCATCTGAGGGAATTGTCCTTTGGAACCCACTCAGCAGGTCATGAGTCTCTGCACAAATGTGGCTACCTACTCTGTTGCTGTATGAAAGTGCTGTTTAGCTCTCATAAACAATCAAACAAACAAATAATATTGACTCATATGTCAAAATGTATTAAAAATTCACAGATTTTTTCTTTTACTTTGGTAAATTACCAACAGAAAAAATCTAGAAAAATCTAGACTCAGGCATATTTTTGTTAATTGTAACTAAGTCAGTGTAATGAACAGATGAAATATAGAAATTCAATAAACACTTCCATAAATGAGAAAATATGAAAGGCCACGTTTAACTGCGATTCATAATGAAGCTCTGACCAAAATCGCGATGCGATAAAATATCTTATGTATCGATATTGGACCATGACTCCATTTCTCCTCCCGCCATTACTTCTCCTTCAAGCCTATTTCTCTCTGCCACTGCCGGTTACGAATTCCCAACCATCTGCTGAACTACGACCTTTGTGATCAAATAACATAAAGTACTGAGATTCATTCTTCACCAACGGTCCCAAAAAGCTCCAGTGTTTTATGATAAAAATAAATGACTGCAGATCAGCTGATATCGAATGTTCAGAAACTTTCAGTGTCATTCAAGTTCATTTTTAGCTGCATATAATTATAATTTGGCACTTATCCAAGAACATAGCACTAACAAATAGCTACAATCCCAAACTATAATTCATAATCTAGGAAAATGTTAAAAATGCCAAAAAGGGAAATAATTATACCAATTAAACAATTTAGGGTGAAGTTTAGAGCAAAATATTGCACGTGTGGCCCCTTAAGGTTTGTGATGTATTTGTCCTTATGTGTAAGGGCAACCGATTACTAACTCTGAACATCTGGAGTAGCGCTTAATTACAGATAGTCCCTTTGAGCATTTGGTAATATTGTATTAATTGCTAACGGAAACATATAATTCTCAGGCCATATCTGATCTGTGAGTTTGCACATTCTTCCACTTAGTAAAGGCTTTTGTGACAACACTGTGTAGGAGAGGCATTCAAGTCCTTTCTTTAGAGTTCAGTAATGTTTCTTTTTTCTACTTTGGTTTTTTGATATCAAAACACGCCCAGCCATACAAATGTATGTTTTCAGTTCAATACTTACAGGAGTCACAAATGGCTCAGTAATAAATGGATATTTGTGTCGGTGAGGTAATTCTTTCTGCTAAAGATCAGTCGAATGCCTGACTAGATCTGGGAAAATGTGCGTACAAATTACATAAAACTACGATAACAAAAAAAAAAAAATTCTAAAAATGAATCCCCCTTGCTTGCTGGCAAGAACCAACAGAGTTTGAGAAACTGCAGTCGGATTTGGATTTAATGAGACAGAGGAAAGCACTCACGCTGCCTGGAGGCCTGGCGATGAGCGAGCAAGAGAGAAAAACACATTTCTGTTTCAACAATCTACAAAGGGATGCATAAAGAACTGCTAAATAATACATCAGTATGCCTTTCTCTATGCTAATGATAGTAATTTGAAACAAGAACATTATTTGAATTTCAAATACGTGTTTAGCCTTCGTGACACACGGTTTATTAAATGAGCACAGCATGCTATGTTTTACTCATTTCCCTGTATAATTGTATCAAATGTGATCTAATATGGTAAACACCCTATTTTGATGTTGCTGTGTTTTTTTCTCTGTAACGATCACAGTGTTTTAGAACATCTTACGTCTAAATGTGCGATGCAACCCATTAGCCACATTTCTGCGGTGCAGACATTTTTGAAATTCAAAATGGGAAAGAAAAATATATCAATATTGATATTTATGGAGTCCCATTTTGGTTTAGGCACAGATCATAAAGTGTCTGTTTCTGGAAGCGTTCTGTATATGGAGGTTTTAGTCTGACCTCTTTAGTTCCATCATTTTGGTACATGGACACAGTAAGGAACTGTTTGCAAAAGTGCTGATGTAGACCATGGTCAGGAACTACATAACTATGGCTTTTGACCATATCAGAATGGATCAGGTATAAATTGCAAATTTCTAGCATAAAGAGTTAAGAAATATAACAGTAAAGCTTAAAAATACTCTAGTAATACTCTAGATACCCCTCAATTTATGAACATGTTAAGCTCTATAGATAAAGCTACAATAAAATGCAAAAGCAAGCCTTTGTATTGCAATTTCTCAATGAATATTTGAGGTACTTAAAAGTATGACTGAAAATAAAAAATATGTGTGTACAGGTGGTTCCCAATTTACAATGGGGTTATGTAGTGCGAAACCCATCGTAAGTCAAAAATATCACAAGTCGAAAATGCATTTAATAGACCTAATATACACCTCTGCTTGACAGACTGGGAAATGCGGATCGCTGCCGCTGCCCAGCATTGCGAGAGAGCGTTGCTCCGTATATCACTTGCCCAGGAAAAAAATCAAAATTCGAAGTGCGGTTTCTATTGAATGTCTATTGCCAACTCACCATCGTAGAGTTGAAAAAAACTTAAGTGAAATCATCGTAAATCATATATATATATAACAGCTATTAAATAATAACACTGGATAATTAATCTCTTAAACATGTTCAATATTTGTTGTTTAATATCACCGACACTCAAAAACACCCGACATGATCCGTAAACACTGTGGAAGTGAGTTGAGCTCGCAGAGCAAAATACAACTGGAAATGAATTTATCAACCAGAAAATCTATTCAGGAATTCATAACTTGACCATTCCCGAGTCAAGAAGCCAGAGTACGTAACTGGAGAGAATACTTACTTGATGGGTTGCAGCCAGGACACAAAAATAACTGAAATTAATGTGGGTCCTTCATCTTCTTAGACAGTTGTGGGGTTCCCTCTGTAAATATCTCATTTATCACTGCAGGTTAGAATGGAAATAATAAACCCACATGCATCACAGCAAATACATAAGGATGCAAATATCTAATGGACGTGTTTGTTTTCCTTTCAGGATGTGGTATGAAATAACACCTCGCAGAGACTGTTAATGGTCTACAGTGTCCCAAGGAACAGGAACTTGCTGGAATGAACATTATGCAACGTTTCTTCTCTCCTTTTTTTCAGCGACACTTATAGATCATGCTCTCAACCAGTCTGTTTGCTTGTTCTATCCTTCAGACCGGAGACAAACCCACTTTTCCTCCTAATATCCTGTCTAAACCTTCTGCACGTACATACATATATATATATATATATATATATATATATATATATATATATATATATATATCAGTATGAAGTGTCCATCACATTATTTATTTTGTTTTCCCTACGTATACAAATGACCCCCCCCCCCCCCCCCCCAGCGATAGTATCATGTGAATAGAAACATACAATTTTATATTTCTTATACCTATATGTCTAAAAAGATATTTTATTAAGAATTGTGGTGATCCTGCAATCCTTTTCTCTCTTACTCTTGGTATAATCTGTAGATGGATTATAGTTCTTGTTAATGTTAACTCAAAGGCTCAGCAATGAATGACTGTGAAGAGGGTTTAAATATATCCTAACACTGAACCACATTATTGTCGCCATTCTTTCTTCACCGACTGACAATCAAAGCGAAAGTCTCAAAGTCGGACAGTTTCCCCTTCAAGTTTCACATGGATTTGTATTCAGCACTTCTCATTTCACATTTCAGAGACATAAAGGTATTATAATGATAATGTGGAATTCTATTACATTTGCTGTATAGTGTACTCACTGGATATTTTGAGCAGTGTAATTAGAGCAATTTTAATCTGTGAAATGAATGCTTTCCTTAGTAAACTATTTAAAAAGAACTTACATGTGTACTTCTACAAATGGAGGAAATAGGCAAATTTTAAACAGCTTTGTGGTGAAAAACTAAAATACTAAATAGAGAAAGATTTTAAAAAAAATGAATGGTTAGATACTTCAAGGAAGCCGTTTTAAAAAATGAAAAATTATTTATATAGCTTTAGCGCCGATGGCATAAAAATGTTCCTGCTTTAAAATTTCTAAGTCTTGCAAATCAAGTCAAAGTGAAGTTCAAATAATGAATATAATATAATAACATAATCACTGATCATATCTTGCTGTTTCCCACACTTCAACTGTCAGTCATTGTTTGTAACTGCTGCAATCTCTCTGCTTTAGATGTATTATTATCTACTAAGCGGAAAGTGCTCGGAAGGGAGCTATAGAAAAATAATTTAACTGGATTGATAATTCCTCCCTTTGCTGAGTTCTGTCATTTTATTTCACTGTGGGATGGGGATATGAAAATAACCATTTGCATTAAACCTACATGCATGGAGTTGACATGTCAGTCACTCAAGGGTAGAGAGAGCGATGGATACATAAATCCTAGGGGCTCCAAGAACCTTGGCCTCCAACAATCAGCACCTTACATGGATAACAATAAGGTATCGCAATCTGATGAACTCAGTTTTATGTATCCTTCTGTTTCTGTCCAAAACACTCCTGATAACTTTGCCTTTGTTTGTATTTATATATATATATATATATATACACACATTTTCAGAACCGCTTGTCCCATACGGGGTCACGGGGAACCGGAGCCTACCCGGTAACACAGGGCGTAAGGCCAGAGGGGGAGGGGACACACCCAGGACGGGACGCCAGTCCGTCACAAGGTACCCCAAGCGGAACTCGAACACCAGACCCAGCGGAGAGCAGGACCATGGTCCAACCCACTGCGCCACCGCACCCCCACTATATATATATATATCTGTGTGTATCAGTCTCTTTCTGTCTGAAATACTGAAACTCAGAAGTAGGTCACAGTTTTGCTCTTTCTCTCTCACCATATTCATGTCTAATATGGTTTGTTTCCAATAACTGAAACTGATTAATCTATGGGAATGGACCTGAGCAAATTCACATTCACATTCACCTCAATGGACAGTTTAAAACAATGGGCAACTCGCTGTTGCCCTTGACAACATATGGATGGATGGAACAAGAACAAAAAAAATTGCATGAATATTAATTGTCAGACACCGTTTCAATTTCATTACGCTAAGCAAATTAACATAGACCCTCAGACAGCAGAACCCATTATGTGTTGTCAAACAAACTTTGGTGACGTCTGGTCAGGACCCATCAAACACGCTGACAAAATAAGATGGGATGGTTTGATTAAAGACCATGTGAGTCTACAAACAGCTTAAGACATTTCAAAGGCTCTGCAATATGCAAGGCTGAATTCATGCCATGTGGTCCAATCTGTTGATTTTCTTTGCCCTTCTGTGGAGAACTAATTTGCTGCTTTGTCTTCCTAAGGTGATCATTGGAAGCAGACAACACGGGCTTTTTTTGTAGTGCAAATCTGCTCACATGCCACTGTTGCATCTCTTCTCTTCTGAAGCAGCATATGTGTGCTAAAAGTAAATTAATAAACAGAATAGTTCTATTTAAAAGTGGAGAGCACAGCTGTGCAATGAGGGATCTGTGTCTGTGCATCTGTCCATCACTATGTGTAACAACCTGTTATTTGTTATATCTATATATCTGTTATTCCCTTCCCTAATCTCTCACCAGGTTTGACATTTCTGGGTTGAGACCTGTGAACCCCAGAAATTACTCTCAAAATCGTAATATTACCCAAATTATATTGCGAAAGAATGCCCAGGAAGTGTGAACACCTTGCCGACCTTGGATCCGCAGAGGTTTTCTCTAAGGTAAAGCCTCCCGAGTCTTATTTCCTCCCTTGCCTTCTGTCTTTCCCCCATACTTGTTTCTCCCATTTATAATTTTATTACTAATTCTACTGTTGCATGAAATTCTGCATTTCGAAGACAGCCTGTGAGAAAGGGTGGAGTCTGAAAATAAATCAAACTGAACTGAAGCTGGAAATCGGATTCCCACCCTTAGTTTTCCAGACCTCGGAAATTGTACCTACAGCACCCTGCCAAGCTTTCCGGATGTTGTGTCCTCGAAAGCCTAAATGGTAATTTCTCACACTATGCATAAGCATGGTTAACCATGTGATAAGGAAGGTGTTCAGTTCAGTTAAGCAGGTGATAGCTTTATTTGAAGCTAACACCAGAGGAACTTATGCTACTATGAAGGATCCCAACTATTCGGGATTCTGATAAGAGACAAAGCGATACTCCAGGAGGCACAAGCGAGTTGGAAACATACCAATGGTGTCCTCTAAGGAATGACTCATCCAGCAGTAAGGTTTGTAGAAACTCTACTCCACCGCATGCCCATTGGCTTGAATATAATTGCTACAGCAGAGGCAATATTGTATAATAAATGCATTTTAAAAGATTTTAAGGCTGATGTTATAAATAAAGACATGGTTCATAAAATGCACCATAAACAAGTAATTTAGGCACAGCGGGTGGTGCAGACTCAGTAGATATTCTAAAACTAGGCCCCAGTCCCACTGTCCATATCATAAAACACATAAAATTCTTGCAGCAGAGGAAGGTAATGTAAAACAGCATTTTCAGATTTGCAGAAGTTAACGACTTGTTCTAAAAATGGCACATGAGCTCTGTGGCACTAAAAGCCACTCGAATGGGATCTTCCCTCCTCTGTTAGCTCCAGGACTTCCAACTTTACATCACTGCTGCTGGATTTTTACCTGGGGGGGTGATAGAAACATCAGGAGGTAGTGAAAATGATAAGGACACTGACTGGTTTTCAGAAAGTTGCCAGTTAGAGTCCCAAAAAGGCACCTGCCTTTTATCTGAATTGTTCCATGTAATGTACATCTTCATAAAGGGCTTTAAATGGAGGAGCTTTAGGTAAAAATGAAATAATAATCCTCTGGTCATAATTTGTGTAATTTTTTAAATTAAATGAATTAACATGGACAATTCATTCACTCTTTCACTCACTACTATTAACCTCTTGTCCACTTCGTCTTCCTCGGTGTTACCCTCATGCTATGAATCAGTAAATTCTAAAGCCTCCCACTCACACCAATATTTCATACTCAATCCTTAAAATCATTCATCCATTCACAAAGCAGGGAGATGTAACACACTCATGGACACACATTAATGTGCACACACTATGGGCGATTTAAATGTCTTTGAACTCTAGGCAGAAACCAGAGCTCCCAGAGTCTCAAACGTGGGGAGAACATGTCGATTGCCCATAGAGGGTTCCAAATTCAAACCCTCGACCGAATCCACAGCCCAGGAGCTGTGAGGCAGCAGGCACCAGATAGAAAAGATCACGAGCACTATGCATATGTATATTTACCTTAAACCCTTTCATGGTTCCATGTAAAGGGTGTCACTGTTGGATACTTCCATGTTCTTCCGTATCTCAGTTGGTTAGAGCCTGACATAGTGCAGGAACACCTGTATACCCCTGTTCTGTCACTGTTCAGGGGTTTTTCTTCACACGTGTACCCGAGCAAAACCACCTGGGAGACTCGACTGCTGACTCGAGTAATTATTGCCTCCACCCCACATCTGCACCCCTTGGCCTGCAGTAGTGGGCAAGAAGGTTCGCCAGTGCGGGCTTGTCCATTTGTCTTTTGTTAATGAAATCCCTCGAGGGGGGAGGGAGGGCGTCCTTTGACACCCAGGGTCAACTCATTTCAGGAGCGATTAATTACCGAACGGGGATTTTGTTACACTTTTATCGAAGGTTCATTAATCTCAGGCCCCGGCGCAGATACCACTGAGGTAATTACAGTAAATCATTGAGACAAGCATCGGGACTGACAGAGCCAAAATGAAAGGAGAAGTCCACACACACACAAAGGACCCGTTTCTTTTCAGTGGTTCCGGCCAACGGCGTCCAACTCTTGAGCGTGACCACTATGGGTCCGGGCACAGCGGCGTTCTTTTGTTGGAGCGACAGAGAATCCCAATGTAGGCAGTCTCTTCCCCATCTGGCTGTCAGCAGAGGGGACCTTCGACAATGAAATATGAAAAAGATCCGCACTCTGTACGTGATGCGCATGGTGTATCGCTGCTCATCGCACAGCTTTGTTATTTTTCTCATGTCAGGACTCATTACAGCCTCCTCCTGCAGACTCCCCCCAGTTTGCGCTTCCACCTCCAAATGGTAGGCTCCTTGGTGTCAGTGTCTGCCAAGTGAATAAATAATATTATCCACCAGTGACTTAGAAAGGCACGATACAGTTTGTGAATATTTATGCGATGCATGCACTTGAAGATCTTTGACTGTGATCTCTGTGTTTCCCTGATTCTGAGTACATACAGAACGGATTTGTTTCTGCTGCTCTGAGACACATGCAGGCTTCACGTCTGTCACGACCAAGCATGATCTTGCTGGACTGACTATTGTGTACAGCCACCTGGGAGTAGGATGGCATAGGGTTTCACCCTGAACTGCTCACCACACACACATAACACATATAGCCATGCGGAGCAAATTCCAGTATTCCCTGTCCATTGGTTCATGGTACCTGGAGGTCTCAAAATTAAGGTGAACAAACACAGAGACTGTGTACATGTCAGCGAAACCGTGGTTCCTGGTGTGAAATAACCTTAATTTCTCTCCCTCGGTGTGCTCGCATTCATAATTTAGCCGACATACAGCTGATTGCTTGGCTCAGATTCATCCTCTTCCAGTCCACTGGCTTTTACTGCCTCTTTATTCCCACGTACTTGAGTCACTGCACATGCAAATCACACCAAGCCATTAAATTCGTGTTCGGAAGGGATGACGAAACATTACAGCACTGGAACGTTTCAGAGAGTATGTCACCTGAAGGCCAGTGTATGTGAGCAGTTTTGATAATTTGAGAGCTAATTGTCTGTTTCTATATTGTCAATGTTGCATCCACATGAATGGTGCATCTACAGAATGTTTGACCTTTGAGTTTCCAGAGGAACAGACAGCCAGAGAGAAGCATATCAGATATCAGTGAAGGTGTTATCATGTAGCACAGGTGCGTTGGAAGGGCACAAACATGCAGGAAGTGTTTTGCGGGTGAGGATTGATCCTTGTTTACATGTGCGGCACATCAGTGAAGGGGAAACTGTGCACAGGGCAGGAATGCTCTCTCCTGTTTGTGTCGTTCTGTGCTCTGGGTGCAGGACGACGAGACTTCAGGGTCTGGGGTTGTGTTTCCTCAGGCTCCCGGGTCCGATGTCCGTCAGGAGCTCCCGAGTCGGTCTCCTCTACTGTTTGGGAAGATGGGGTTAAATAGTGCAAGTTATTAGTGACGGGTGGGGTAAAATCACGACTCCTCACCATCTCCCTCTCCCCTAGTCTGGGCGTGCCATAACTGTCTTAGCCACAGTGCATGATGATCAAAAGTCCAAGAGCAATGAAGACCCATGGAGAGCTAATCACCTAATTGGCCCATCTTATCTTTTTGGTGGCTGGTTCTGCAATCTTGGCCATCCCAATCAGTCATCTTGGTCGTCTACTCAATCACCTGGGCCAGCAGGTACCAGAGCAGTTAATAACACTTGCAACCTGAATGTTCCTGATTAACGTCCCAGGAGGAGCCTGCTGTAGTACCCTTGAACAAGACACTTAACCTGAAACGCTCCAGTGAAATATCCAGTAAAACTATAATTGAGCAACATTATAAATGACCTGTGTGTCCTGCGATCGACCCCGGCCTTCTTAATCACGCAGTTACGGAAGTGTTTCTGGAAATATGATTTTGTCAAACACCTTGAAATCAGGTACGATATGAAACTTACATCTCCAAGTGTAAGTTGTGTGGACACTTGATCCAGCACTTCACAATCAAGTGTCCATTTACATATCAGAGCATATAAAACACCTAGGATGTTGTAGAGTTCATCTTTGCGGTGCTCAGAGGCTGAACGTACCCTTCGGCACGTACAGCGCTATTCCAAACTACTCACTCCTATCAACACGCCGTTCTTTGCAAAAATATTATGGATGAATCTTTGATCTAGTGCATGTCAAAAAAAATCTAATCATTTTCCATGACAAGTAAGAAAAATTCAAACAATACGTGACAAGAAAGCCAGTGGATAGAGAGGCAAGAGATGTCCTTGTTAACGACGTTAAAGATGAAGTCTTTCCCACATAAGAGGACTGTGCAGCACCTTGCTGTCGCACCACCATGTGTGCTTTACTCAAACACCTGAGTCAATCAGCTGTAAAATGAACTCTTTTCAGTGTCCTATATAAACATCCACATGACAACACATCCTTTAAACAGCGGAGAAACAAGTCTGTGACACACCGGGGCATGTCTGCTTCATGGAATGGCCACACACAGAGCAGTATCAGCTGTACATGTAATTGTTTTTATTGAGGAAATCCAAAGTTACAAAAACAAACACAAAGCCTCTAGTGAAATCATTCAAAATGGAAAGGAAATGGCCTTTCAGCCTTTAAAAAGAAAACAGAGGTATGTAACAGCAGGGCACTAGATATAGTGGTGCTGCTGGCTTGAAAGACCCAGGTTAAAAAATTCACCTCCTGCTGTAGTACCCTTTGTAAATGCAGTTTCCCTAAATTGAGTCCATAAAAATTACCCAAATGAACAAATAAATGTAGAAACAAACAACCCTTTCTCATAAAATAATCTTTACAGCTGCACAACTCTATAAAATCATTTGGTCTCACATATTATTGCTGAGCTCAAGTCGATATGTATTTATATGTATATTAATAGGGGGTGCGGTGGTGCAGTGGGTTGGACCACAGTCCTGCTCTCCGGTGGGTCTGGGGTTCGAGTCCCGCTTGGGGTGCCTTGCGATGGACTGGCGTCCCGTCCTGGGTGTGTCCCCTTCCCCTCCGGCCTTACGCCCTGAGTTGCCGGGTTAGGCTCCGGTTCCCCGTGACCCCGTATGGGACAAGCGGTTCTGAAAATGTGTGTGTGTGTGTGTGTGTGTATATTAATATAATTTTATAAAAAATCTTTAAATATGCAGTTAGTTGCACCTGGTGCTTGTTTCTCCTTTAGAAGCTCCTCCAGGTGCAGCTCTCAGTCAAGGCAATGGGAGTGGCTTTACCAGTCATACTACTCAGGTTGGAGAAGTTCCCTAATCCAGTAAAACATATTACAAACAATACTGGGTATATTTCACTGAATTTATGGGGCAGTGAAGATGTGACTGGGACCATCCCTTCCATTTTTTACAGGTAGAAGCATTCAGATGCTCAGAGATAAGGAGAGATGGGTTTGAGAAAAGGAAATATTTTTGGAAAAAATACACAAATTTTGGCCTTTCTTTAACGATGCCAATATTTCCCAAAGTTAAAGCAAAAAAAAATCATTATTGATCCACACATCACACTTATCCTGTGATAAGGTGTGGTCTCTGTGTATCCATTTCATCTGAGTTGTACGTTGCTTTGGAGAAAAGCATCTGCTGGACGAAGAAATGCAAAAAAAAGACAAAAAAAGTTACTGCCTTGAATGTCAATAGGACCACAGCACTTTTAGCGTTGAGTTCAGTGTTTAACTTACGATGGTTCTGGCAACAGCTATATGAATTTAAATCACGTAACACTCCAAAAAATAAAAATCTACAACATGTTTAAGGAAAACATTGAAAACACCACAGTGAACATCCCTCTTTGAAAAGATTCCGGTCTCTTGACCAAATTCTACACAAAATCATACTGATGTTATCACCTAAGACCCTTTCAAAGGTGATCAACACAGCACACCTGTTTCTGCGCGAAAATCAACAACCCAGCTCTTCCTGTCTTGTCCCCGGTGATGTAAACAAGGTGTTTTTCCATCCCGGGTAAATACCAGATGGCTGGAAACATTTGGGAGCCCGCGGTAGGTGCTGGCCCTCCTGACGTCAGGGTAATGCCTTGGCATCTGTTGCCAGGCCTCCCCCAGCGTGACCCTCTGGAGCTGTGCTTACCGTGGTTGGCATCAGCTTTCTTCCCTCCCTGCCCACCACAGGGGGTCCCCACAAAGTGCAGGAGCTGGAGCCATAACTTCAGAAACGAAGCTAAAAACCCCAGTCCCACGCTGGCAGGCCAGGTGCCTGATGGTGACAGCGGGTGTCTGAAAAGCATGTCACTGTCAATTCATAAAGCCAACACTCCTCAGACCAAATAATAACTCCAGGCTCTTTATGAAGTGTAGCATTGATTTAGTCATCTGACACAGGAATAAAGGGGAAGCTGCAGTTCTCTGGGGGAAGATAGACGAACATTTCCGGAATGGACCAGGCAGCCCACAGCAGCACTGATTGCATGAGTTTCCTTGACTTAACTACAGCCAGTAAAGTTTATTTACATGCAGAGTTCAGTTTGAAAATAATGACAAACATGTCAAGCAGAAATTGTTTCTGCATACGGGGTACAGTATGATTACAACCTCAACCATGTCAAACAAAATTTAAGGCAAGGAAGAATTATAAATGCGAGCTATGAGAACATAACAGGTTATAGGGATATGAAACAGATTTAGTACATGATACATGTGCTTTCAATATGGAAGATAGTTGTGGAAGGAAATATACAGTAGAGAAAAGGTGTTGTAGTGTCACTCTAGTGCCTGCATTTCCATTGTGGAACACTTCAGCACAGGGGTCACGAAAGCAGCTTCCGTGTTTCTTTTTTCAAACTGTGGTCTACGTTTGAGAAGCATCAGTTTCCTGACATGAAACTGATCTTTCAATAAAACTGAAACTGAATACAATTTGTTAATTTACAGCATGTGATGCTTTTCTCCAAAGTGACTTCAAGATGTTAGGTTAGGGTTGACCTATATGATAAAATCTAAATCCAACCCTAATCTTAATCCTTACCCTATGTAATTTATAACTATTGTCTTATTATTTTACAACCGTATCAATTCAGATTCAGTACCTTGAACCAGGGTACTACTGCAGAAACCAGAAAGCTTGGTGCATTGAGTGCAAGATGATGCTCTAACTGCTGTGCCACCTGCTGCCTCAGAGGTATCTTTGCAATAACTGAAATATTGCAAGGCAGGAATGCTCCAGGTGTCTATTTCCGATCAAAGCCAACTGAGTTCTGACAGGGCAAAGGATGTGAAGGGACAACCTTAATATACACAATATTTTTTTGCTGGAGAACAAAAACTTTAGCATCACCGCAGGAAACCAAAAGAATCATAGTCTTCTCAACAAAAACTACGAGAAGATCGATTCTTCCTGAAAGTTAAAATACCGCTGAACATTTGAGGAAATCATTTGAAATGAGCGATTTCATGCGAAACCCTCCTCATTTAAATGCCTTTTTGAAACAGCAGGAACAATGAGCAGCATGTTAAAAACAGAAAGTGAGAAATAGTTTTCAGAATGGAAACCGCACGAAATCAGGTTATGTGCATGATCCCATGTTTGGATCTGACGTTCTGAAATATTTTTTTTTTAATTAAACCGTTTCTAATCCCATATTAGGCCAAAGTCAAATGCTTTTTTTCTGTGAATAAAAGTAGAACCTCAACTTATTTGTTAGGGCAATTCAAAAGCTTGCTGCTGTCGTATGTAAAATCCCAGCCATGCTGACATTTGTCTCCGACGGAGGAAGCAAGGCGCACATTGAAGCTTGCAATCATAGTTCAAAGCACATCATTTCCTTTCATTATCGCCCCTTATACCCACCCATTAACTCTGAATTATCACCCTGAAATATGCTTTAGAGCAATCAGCCGGCGATGAATCAGACTTCTGAAATATTCCCATTTAAATTCAGATTGCGTTTTTAATATATTCCATTTCAGTTGGCTGTACCACATATTTGCCTGTGCTGATTTCCATAATGCTTTTTGTGAATAAACATCCAACATCTAAAAAAGATCGATCAAAGCCAGAGTCAGAATGCAACACCAGATAAAGGTGTTTGGCGGGGTGGGGGGTGAAAGGGCACTGAAGTGAAACTCTGAGTTGGGGCAAATCACCCTGGTAGCAAAGACAAGCCATCTGCCTGCTGGAATGCAAATGAAACCGTTATTTTCGGCTTTTTCCAGTCTCCATGTTCTGCGAGTTTGAGGTCAGTTGAGCAAATTCGTTATTAGCACACTCATTTAACTGACACCTTTACAATGTTAAGCTGATTACAGTCATTTGCCTGTTTTGCTGGAGCAACTCAGGGTACGACAACTAAACATGGTAGTTGAACCTGCAACCTTTCTAAAGGCATCAGCTCCAACCACTACACGACCAGCTATCTCTGTGTACATAGGGTATAGAGTAGTATACAGAAGAGGGCACATCATTGTTTCAGTAAGTGTTCACACAACCGCAAGGGTCTGGCTTTATTATATTTAATCATTTATCTGAATTTGTCTACCCTTCTACAAAGCACCTTAGGCTTGTTGTACACTAAGCTTCTTACCACGATTTACTCATTTACACAACTTGGTTCTTTTTATTGTATGAATTCAGAGAAAGTACCTTGATCGTGGGTTTAGTACAGCAGGAACAAGGATTTGAACCCAGGACTAATGGATTTAAGCTTTACGAGCTGCCCTGGCCTTTGGTGGCACGCTGGCACAGGGCACATAAATGGAACAGCTATGAAACATTATCTTTGCGTGTTGAGAGATCCTTTTCTTCCAGTGCCAGAAAGTAGCCATCATACATACAATAGTCAGTCGCATTTTATTTTTAAGGCACATTGTTACAAGCAGGTTTCCCCCAAAGCACATTACAGCATCACATTTCCTGGAAGAGCTCAACATACCGATGAAGAACAGACCAAAAATGGAAAGGCAGAGAAATTAGTCTTATGGATACAGTGGTTTTTCGCATAGACAAAAGACTTCGTCACATCATCTCTCCTGTGTTTGTTTGCTTAAACCAAATAAGAAAAAAAAAAAGACAAGCTCAGACCCGAATCGAAATTGAAACCAAATGATACGTCTGACACCGGCCGCCTCTGCTGCCTCCAATATGTGACATGTTCATAAGGCAGAATCAATGCAGTAAACACATCTGACAGTTGGTGCACAGCCAGTTTACGTTGTTTTTACCGGTCGGGTTTTGGCTCGTGCATGTTTTTTTTTGAAATAACGATGTGTTATGATGTGCTCTCACTTTCACGTTTCTTCCACCTCTGGGTGTTTGCCGCTCTCCGCACTCGAAAATGATCTCGTTTGCAGTCTGTTCGGTAAGGACAGGAAAAGAGCGTTTTGTGCATTTCCTTCAACAGTTTGATGCTATCTGTTCTTGCTTTATCTCTTGCATTATTATTGCACTGAGGGCGAGTGGAAAAGCACTCCTCGACAAAAAGCTTAATTCAACACAAATCAAATGATGTATTAACTGTCCTAGAGCTACAAAAACATAGTGATGATTACTCTCTTGGTTGCACATCACATTCCTTTTAAGCCTTGTTTTGTTTTGCCAAGTTCATAAACACCTATTGATCGCCTGCCCAACCTTGGCTAGTATTTTTTCATTAGTGGGAGACACACTCGCGCTCGTGCCGTGCAATTAAGATCCAGGACGTGATTTCGGAGGACGGGGATGTGTCTGACCCCCCATGTTCTTCTGTAAGATGGTAATTGGAGGGTGGCTGGGCAAAGGGGCAAAGTCACATTCTCTTTTTCATTATGCATATTTATGGCAAGATCAATTAAATATGCCTCCAAAGCAATGCAGGAAGAGAGAGAGAGAGAACTTGGTGCTGTGTGGGCCTATGTGGTCTTTAATTGGAATTCTGATTTAATCCCACCACTGCCATTAGCGACCAGCAGCGATCACAGAAACAGACCTAATGGCCGCACTGCAGAGCTCCTATTTTTCAATTAAACAGCTATGAAAGAGATGTTATTGGGGAAGTGTTTTAAACGTAATGCCTTGCCTTCCAGGGGTGCGGTGGCGCAGTGGGTTGGACCACAGTCCTGCTCTCTGGTGGGTCTGGGGTTCAAGTCCTGCTTGGGGTGCCTTGTGATGGACTGGTGTCCCGTCCTGGGTGTGTGTGTGTGTGTGTGTGTGTGTGTGTGTGTGTGTGTGTGTGTGTGTGTGTGTGTGTGTGTGTGTGTGTGTGGCAAGACTACAAAGACTGAGATGTAAGCTGAGCTCCAGATTCATGGTCACTGCTGTGCCATCATTGACCATAGTCAATGGCACAAAGTGGGACATGCAAGGGAGATTCTTGAGTACAGTAAATAGAGGGTAAATAAGGACAGCTGTAGCTAAACGATCAGACATGAGTTTGGATCCAGTCTGCACGGGGTTTCTATGTTCTCACCATGTTCACAGAGTAGCGCTGCTTTCTCACGGTGCTTGAGTAGTGCGAAAAAACACGGGTTCAGTCTTCACTCAGCCTGCGTGGAGTTTGCATGTTCTCCCCGTGCCTGTGTGGGTTTCCTCTGGGTGCTCTGGTTTCCTCCCACAGTCCAAAGACATGCTGTTCAGGTTCCCCCATAGTGTGTGAATGACAGAGAGAGTGTGTTCACTGATGTGTGGATGAGTGACCCAGTATAAGTAGTGTATCTAGCTGTGTAAGTCACCTTGGTGAATAAGGTGTGTGGGCTGATAACACTACATAGAGTTAATTGGAAGTCACTTTGGAGAAAAGTGTCTGCTAAATAAATAAATATTAATGTTTCCTCCAGGAGCTCTGGTTTCCTCCCACAGTCCAAGCAGATGTGTTCACGATGAATTAGTGGCTCTGAATTGCTCACCATGTGTGTACAGTAGTATTGGTAATAATAATAAGAATAATAATCATCATTTCATTTGCTTATGTGGAAGTTGGTTGCTATTAAAACTCTACTTAGTGAGGTAGGTTAATATTTGAATATACAGTCTGTACAGCCACATAAAAGTTTTAAGCTATGCTTCAAAAAAGCATGAAAAGCCTTCTACAAATGCATTGAATTGCAAGGCCCTGCTATGTTTAAACAAAACTGCAAGACTGGGTCTTGGAAGTGTTTTGTGTTTTTACTAATTCATCAGATGTTGACACCATGGAACCAGTAAGATATTCTTCCCATTTTTAATGGACACAATTTATGAGGACAGATTGCTGTGAAACATTCACAGTGACTGCAGACTCTAATTCTGTGTGGAATGAGTTAAGTTGTTTGAAATTATAATGTAAATGAAGTATTTCACATTTAAATGCAATTAATCATAATTGATTTTTGTGTCAAAATACTGAAATTTGCATTCTCGTATACAGAAAAGAAATGTCGTTGCAGTCAATGTAAAGCAACCCTATTATTAATCATTTTCCACACAAACTTTTTTCACTTCCTTTAATACAGACAAGAAAAAGATACACAACCCTGTATAAAATACATAGAATGAAATCATTTACACTGTCTGTGTATAGCTTGTCTAGTATGTAAAATTATACATTATAGTTTTATTAAGTTTGCCTAATGTACTCTACATATTAATGAAGTGATTTACTCTTAAATACATAATATTTTGCTGCTTTCCTGACACTTTTATCCAAAGAAACAGTCTTTTTGGTCATTTTTCATATGTTTATAGGGGTAAAGCGCTTCTCTCAAGGGTACAGCAGTTGGCCCCCAGGGATCAGAAGCAGCAGCCTTCAGGTTATATGTCCTTGAGCTCCATCCTACCTGCCACACACTTCCTGCTGTGAAATGTGCACTTTTTATAAAGTGAGACCGTGGTTAAAAAACACGGTGAAAGTGCCATGTTGCGAGTATTCGGGGGAGGACACGTCGATGGGGTCCCAGTCAGTGGTGCGACTCAGCGTTCCTGCGTGAGCGGTGCACATCGTAGTGCATACAGCCAGTGGGCTTTGTGAATCGGAGCAGTGAGGGTCTCTGGGAAGATCTCACTCAAGCCCCCCAGTGCCGCACTTCTGAGCCCTCCACCCTTAGACCAAGCTTGGAACTCCGTGCCGCCAAGGCTGGATTTACCTAATGAGGCCGACTGTGCCGTTCACGCTCGAACCCCTCTGGAATATTAACGAGCTCGGAGGGCCAAAGACGACCATGTGGAACAAAAGTGGAATTTATCCAGTGCCCTAACCAAGCACAACAGTTCAGTTCATCAGGGAGAATCCCCAAGGAAACAAAAGAAGCCCTTTGTCATGGAGCATTTACACTCCATGCTGTTCTTTCACCTGTTATGTTCTTCCATAATGGAACCGATAATGTCGAAAACTATCCGAATCAACTGTCAACTTTAATTGGTTTAGCTAAAAAAAGGAAAAAAAAAATATAAAAGAAGCTCAACTGATAAATGTATGTTATTATTATTATTATTATCCCAAAGTCTTGGGCCCAACACACAACAAATTATATTTTGTGGAATGTAACACAAAATAATAAAATAAGTCAAATATCTAGTTTAAAATCAGCAGAAACTGACAAAACTTTTGAAATACCGAGTCGCAGTGCCATTACAGTTAATAACTAATTAGAATGCCCATTAAAATGCTAATGTGCTTTAAATATTTAATTTTAATGCCATGGAGATGATTTTATTACATACGGTACATTGTGCCCACCAAGGAACAGGCGACTTGTTCATCATCTGTTTAGAAGTGTTTGGAAAATTGATTTGGAGAAAAAAAATGATGTGTGCTCGTTGGACTGAATATTCCAGTCGGAAGAAGGAAAACCTCCTCGGAGAATTGTAAATTTTGCTCTGGTCTGACTTTAGCTGTTTCACTGAGCCCACGCTGGACCTCATGCGGTTAAACAGGGAGTTGGAGGAACTTTCATGAACAACTTTGAAACAACAAGGCCCCCTTTTTACTTGTCTGAAACAAAGTTGTTTTTTGTTTGTTTTTTGCCGCAACAAAAGATGGTAAATCTGTGTCATTAAATTCCAACATTTCGCAAAAAAAAAAAAAAAAACTCATCGATTTTTCATAGCTACGTAAAGCCGATGGGAGCGTACTGTATAAAGTACAAAATAGTGGTTTCTTAGTATTCTTAAAATACCAACTCGTTCATTATAAAAGTTTCATTGATGGCGCTCAGATATTTCCCATTTTTGAAGCATTACATAAAATTCGAAAATAAAGTTGCGGCAGATGGTTCCCATAATCCTAATTAGAATGGCAGACCTGAAATAGTGTAGAATCTGTGAATAATAATTACTGTAAATTATGTACGCTGCTCAGGCACAGGGTGATACACCTATAAACTCCACTCTTATTCTGGACGGCTGCCAGTTAACAGATAGTGTTTAAGGACCTGGCAAATACCAGAAGGTTGCTGGTTCAAGCCCCTCTTCTTGTGCTGGAGTACTTTGAAGAGCACGGTATTTACCCTTAATTGTTTCTGTAAAATACATGGCTTTATAAAAGGGTCAAGTACTGTAAACTGCTGGAAAGCGTCCGCTAAGCAAATCTTCATAATAAAAAATTCAGACTCACTACACAGTTTAATTTGAATTCTTGTTGTGTTTAAGCGATAAGACAGTTTGGGGAATAATAAATGCTGCTGATTTAATATCTAAGATCCATCTTAAATTTGGGATTATTGGTTCTCACAGTAGCAGAGCCTGATTTGTGCAGCGTTCCGGTGTGGAAAGCGGGAGAACTTTCCCATGGCCTGCTCCGTGGACCAACCCTAATCCGCTGTGGCTCCTAATGAAATGAACAAAGCTGGTCCGGAGGGAATTTCGGTGCACAGGTACCGCGGTAAGGAAGGCATGCAGAAAATTGGCTTTCTCCTTCCACTGTCACAGTTCTGCCTTATAAGGACTTTCAGACCGGAGGTCCACGAGTTTCACTCCTGGTCGGAATTAGTCTCGGCTTCTGCGAACAATTTTAGTCCACAGCGTAATTCCGTGTATTACCTTACATGCCCTGTGTTATCCAGTCTGATAATGTCAGCACTTTCATCTGCATGTGGGTAAGGCGTGCGCTCTCAGATTCGCCAGCACTACTTTATGCTTTCTGAGCGCTGTTCTCGGTTAAAATCAATACACTCCTACATAGCATTTTGACAGAAACTACAACAATATACAATTTGCCGCGTGTTTTGCAGCAGGTTCAGCTGAGATGAGTGCAAGCCGGGAATATATTAGATATTTATACACTGATGATGATTGCCGTTGACAGGTGTTGGCATTCAGGCACTTTCAAAAGTCCATACGTTGCTCAGGTTGAACTAGGATTTTATTCTCATTTCCGTTACAGCCTAGAGCTCAGTCCTCAGATGAGCTTCTTTTCAAGTCATATTCATTTTGTTAGTGGGATATTTATCTTGTCATTTTTGTTATCTGTCACACACTGTGGGAAATACTGAGTCACGAGTCCATCTGTAACACGTCTTTGGACTGTGGGTAGGAACTAGTACACCTAAAGTAAGCCGAGATGAACATGGAGGGAACATACAAACTCCCTAGACACTGAGCCAGATTGTAGGTATGACACAGGAGATGCAAAACACCAAGACTACCTGCTGCTTCACCACGGTGCTTTTATTTTTATTTGTACTGCTATTTTTATTTTTTAGATAATCTTGCTTATTCCACTGACAAGAGAGGGAAAAAAAAAAAAAAAAAAAAAACTGCATGGGAAGCATACTTTGCTGTTGAGAATGATGGAATGACAGGTGACTGGTCATGATCCCTTGTTGTAACGGCTGGCATCATCTAACCTTCCATTCTGTGCCAGAATGGCTCGTCCAGTGTACTCTGCATCACCTCTTCTCCCAGCAGTCATGAATATCAACACAAAACTCAAGCGAATGCCATCTGACAAGGCTGGAGCTGAACGGTTTTCACTTCTTTTGTATTCGCTTTAAATGGGGAGAGGTTTTGAGGAAAGGCAGGATCCATTGAGTTAAACTGAACAGTTTCAGACCCGCTCAGTACTCTAAGAGTCTGAATTCTAAACCTGCATTTCTTCGGGGGTCCGGAGAACATGGGTCTGAATTAATGATGTGTGGTGCAGTAATGGTGCGAATGCGGCAATGCGAGAACCGCGGTCAGAGACCTGAGCTGAGCTCAGCTTAGCAGACAGAACAACCGGCAGGAATGTTTCCATCCCCTCGACCTTCCCGAATAGTTCCTACAGATTACATAAAGCGCAAATGTCCTCATTTGTACAGATATAACACTTTAAGTAATAAAAATCCTTTCCCTTGTGCTTTTTGTTACTGGTACTACAAAAAAAAAAGAGCTCTCACATGGATTACAGGCAGTGCAGTGTTACTTCCCAAGAGGATGGTTCTTGGTTCAAGTCTTAGGGACTGCTGAGAGTGTAGTGCTTAGAGGTCCTGCTTTTCCACTCAAAGGCTGGAGGTTTGAATCCTACCACCAGCTGTAGTATTCTTGAGCAAAGTATGTACCCTAAATTGATCCAATCAAATTGCCCAACTGCAGAAATAGGTCAATACTTGTATGCAGCCAAACAGTTTAAGTTGTTTTGCCGAAATTCATCAGCTGAACAGGTAAATGTTCAGTTCCTGCTCAAGTACCCCGTTCAACGGTACTACAAAATGTGGGATTCAACCCATGAAACTGTGTGCTGTTAATCAAGAATCTTACCCTACAGTAAAGGAACTCCTCTGCATAAGTAGACAAATAATTGTTGAAAAGAGTAAAAATGTCTGTCTACCATCATACAGTGACTTGGACAAAGAAGTCAGCTCAGTGGAGATGAACATTTGAAATATCAAGCAGAGATTAAGCACAGCATGCGTTCTTTCTGCGTTAGCTTAGAGAGTTACATTCTCTATGATGTATCTGTGTGGTACCGAAAGTATCTATAAGCATTTGACCCCTGATTTAGTGCAAGAGAGTGTAATGATGTGTACAGTTTGATATAAGA
The DNA here is from genome assembly GCF_900964775.1 of Scleropages formosus. Taxonomy (NCBI): domain Eukaryota; kingdom Metazoa; phylum Chordata; class Actinopteri; order Osteoglossiformes; family Osteoglossidae; genus Scleropages; species Scleropages formosus. The sequence continues at coordinate 17,529,793 of NC_041810.1, forward strand.
GCACCTGAATTGTACACTCTAAAGTAGACAATGACTGTTTACAAGGGAGGTCAAGGACAGTTTGACAAATAACTTTATTCTCTGGCCATGTGTTTGCCTGAGATGATGGTTCAAATGAGGCAAAAATGAAACTCGGGAAGTTGTAGAGCACCCTCATGCCTGACCTCATGACACTCATAGGACTCAAATATCATCAGAGATAAAGATCGATCTTTATGCTTGAAGGAACAGGGCTCCTTAGATCAGGGATGGCAAAAATACAGCCTTTGGAGACCAACTTAAGAAGCCATGTAAGGGGCAAATGAGGATAAATATCTACCGTGTATCTCCCACATGGAAATACCAGCAAGAGATTACATGAAGGAGTTCCACAAGCGAGATGTTCATTTCCATATGAGCTCTGACCTGATATCTTTGGATCTCCTTATATGACTCCTTGTTTCTAAATGTCTGGCAGGTGCCACATGAGTCATAAGCCTAGAAGAATTATCAGTAAGTGGAAATGTCAGGTCCCTGGACGAGTTTCACCGTAGAGCCTATCCCAGTAATGATGGAAAATCGCCTCTCCATCGGTACTGCCGACTCCTTCCAGGACATTGCCATTCCTTGTGGGTTTCCTTCAGCGGATAGAAACAAAAGACACAAATAGATGCTACATTCTCATTGAACATGGGGAGGAAAGGGATGGTTTTGTGTGCTTGGTTCACTGCTGAGCGGCAACAGAGACAGTCTGATCCGGGAGCTCTATCAAAGAACACAAAGCAGTGCTTGTACTGTAAGTGACAAAAAAGTCACTCTAGATGGTGTCCCTGGGAGGAAGTGGCCTCTCAGTTAGATGACAGCACAGATTTGCAATCCTTTGTTCAACACAACATTCATACAAAGTTTATAGACTTTAAAAGTAACCATTTATAAACCCTTAAAATCTCAAGTGCTGGTGACATGATGGGGTCGAATTGTTTGAGTCTAAAGAGGTGTAACAGAGATATTAATACAATATACTCTATACAAGTCCAGGATTTGCTTTTTGCAGTGATTGCTCTTTTTAACAAAGAGTACGCCTTGCACAGGGTGGCACAGCAGGTAGCACTGGTGACACACATCTCCGGGGCTGTGGATTTGATTGGGTTTAAATCCAGCTCAGTTCTGTGTTTGCATGTCCTCACAGTTTTGTGTGGGTTCCTTCCGGGTGCTCTGGTTTCCAAAGGCATGTTTCTGGTGGAGTGGTGACTAAATTACCCTTAGTGTGTGTGTGCCTGTGTGATTGTCCTTGGATGGATTGAAATTACGACCACTGCGACCCTACACTGGTGAAGAGATTATTGATAACAAACAGAAGAATACACTTTAAACACCATACTCTAGGGATTTAGTGCTTCGAGTGTTGGGTTTCTCCAGTGAAGCAGGAGAATAACACTGTCATCCCAGTTTATCTGCCACATGCCTAGCAGAGCACAATGCAAATTATGGCACATCTCCTTAGATGCTCCCAGTCCTTCCTGAGATGACAAACTCGTGTTCTGAACACTTGCCGAGAAGAGCCCTCACGGACATATCTTTCACGTAGCTACTGGTCCTCTGGTCCATAGAGTGGGTCTCTGTCTTTTGTTGAGATATTACAAGTTCTGCAGTGTTTAAGCGCTCGGCTTCACACAATTCCATAACACTGTGTCTCTTTTTTAAGGGATGAGACAAAGTGGTTAGAGTGGTTGCCTATGGAGCTGAAGCTTGGCGGTTTGAATCGCACCTCCTTCCAGAGTACCCTTGAGCAAACTACTTACCCTTAATTACTCCAATAAAAATACTCAGCTATAAATAAGTAAACAGATGTAGGTAGCTAACATCCCAAGTTGCTGTTAAGGTAAGTGTCAGCTAAAGAAATTAATGTAAAGACACAACTACTTAACTGCAAAATATTTGTTGCAAAACAACAGTTTCAAATAATGTACATATAGGAGCCTGATGGGAGCGTATGCAGAAATGCATATGAGAAAAAAGCTCTGAGCAGATTGCGGCAGACTGTTTACAAACAGAATCAACATCATGGCAATGTAAACAATATGCAACAGTAACTGCCTCCTAGTTAACAACCACTGAATTGCAGCATGCTATCATTATGCACGTTACAGTAGGGAGCAAACTGTGAGCTGCATGCATAAGAAATGCAAATAAAGGCTGAGACACTGGGCATGGAGTCAGAATTTATTTACCAGTCAAGCAGATAGCTTTTTTATGACAGTTATTATTATTATTATTATTATTATTATTAATGGCCAGCAAGTACCATATTGTTTATAGCTATTGCCTTGAACTTGAAGAACCCAATATCAGTTCTCACATCCTGTTTTCATAGCCTTGATCACAGTACTTTCCCTGAGTTGATACATTTAAAGTTGCCCTGGTAAATCACTGTGAGTGACTGAACAATGTAAGTCACTTTAAAGAAAATACTCTGCTAAACCACTAGTCATTATTGCTATTTTTATCATCATCATCAGAAGCAACATTTTATTGGTGTTTACAGCTTCACATTTTAATTCATAAATGTAATTTAAATTCTTTGTCAAGGGTGCAACAGAAGAGCCTCCCCTGGGACCTTCTGTTGGGGTAGAATAAAACCCACCAAACAATAACCACTCAGGAAGAGTAACTGATAATGAACCCAGTGAGTGAAGCAATGGTGGGAAAGTGAGCGTAGTCAATGCACGGGTTCAGCACTTGTGTTCCTTTACAGAGTACGGATGACCAGATCCTCATTCACGGGGAGGGAGTGATCGTGTGCAACTGATCCCAAGGGCGACATCAACAGAACTGAGGTTCCAACGGGAGGTGAAGCCCCTCGACACCACTGCCTGTGATAAGTGCTGCAGGGTAATTTCTACATTCAACAGCAACAAAGGAAAGAAACCTTCCCTAACACACATACAGCAGTTTTGTGTTATGAAATTTCTTTTTCCGTATTTCTGCAAGCTTACTATGAAATCATTCTTTTCTTCATATGTTTCTGTAAATAAAAGATTCAGTTGAAAATATGAAATATATGTACAGGGTATAAGGAGCCTGCTTGTAAATGTCCGTAAAATATTAATGTTTTTCTTCAATCCTGTTTTATTGAGCAATATGCCTTTTTATATCAATGGCATGAAAAAGTGAACCTATATATTGGCAAAAATTGCAGTTCTTATTTTATGTTGCTCAAATGACTTTAGTGAACCATGGTCAATTGTGGTAATATAAAGACAGAAATAGTTCAGTAATGTTTAAAAATAAAGTTTTTGGAAAAGAAGTTTGACAAAGTATTTACAGCTTCGTCTTAAAATGAGGAAAGACTGGAAAACACTGTAAGCAGCGCTCCGATACATTTACTAGGTTTGATCGTGGAGGTTCAGACCGATCGCAGGCTTCTCATGTCCACGAGGACTGAGCTAACACTAGGGAGGTTCAGGGATATCCTCTCCAGGACTGAGCCAACGGTGTGAGCTGGTGGGCAAGTCAGGTACCTGATGGGTATTGGTGGGATATCATCCAAACATATAATGCCTTCACACTTTGAAGACATGGTACAGAACTACATTTTCATTGTTATTTTCACACTTTTCTTGTACTCCTTTACAGTCATCCAAATATGATATTTATTTATTCTAGTAATAGGGGGCGTGGTGGTGCGATGGGTTCAGCCAGTGCCCACTGTATGGCGGGTCTTAGGTTAGAACCCTGCTTGGGGTACCTTGCGACAGACTGGTGTCCTGATCTGGGTGTGTCACCGCCCCCCTCGGCTTAGCGCCCTGTGTTGCTGGGTAAAGCTCCAACTCACTGCAACCCCAAGTGGTTATTGATGGTGGATGGATGGATTTATTCTAGTGTTATTTATTAGTGTTTTCTGTTTTATCATTGTATGCATGCATCTGTGTATGTATCTATGCATGTTGCATACTGCATGCTGAGTGGACTTTTCCTCTTGGATTAGTAAAATTTCATTCATTCATTCCATTCCATTCCATTCCATTCCATTGCGTTGTCTGTGCCACTGCTTTCTTGTATGTGTGCTGCTGTGCTGCGATTCCTCCAGGGGCAATAAAGCTTTTATCTTTCTGTGTATTTATCCATCCATCCATCCATCTATCTGTATGACCATCACACAGAAGAAGGCAAAAACTCAAAAAGAAAATGCTTCTGCACGTGTCTCACATAAAGTCAACCTGGCGACAGTTCATTCAAAGCGAGGAATGAAGATGCGCCGTTCCTAAGCTGGTGATTTTAATTAGCCGAGACTGAAGCCATCTGGCAAATGTAACACACGACACGCAACCAAGGGCACACAGGGCAGCCGTGTTCAGCCCTTCTATGCTTCATAGGCTGCAACCCTCGAACTCCATTATCATAAAATATTTAACGCATGGTTTTATTTTATACCTGCAGCCAGATGTGGAGACAACAAAATGCATTTTATTAAAGATCATCTTCATTTCTCTCACTCTTTCCCTCACTCTCTTTTATCTGGGAGCAGATTCCTCTTGCCCATTCTTTGCTTATCTGAGCATGGAAATTGGAAGTAAAAGGATTAGAATACAATTCACATACATCCTCACTGTTCGGTCACTGTTTACATTTTCCCAGGAAGGCATTTTGGATCACCGTTTCCATAGCAACTGCCCTTGGCCAATAGAGGGTTGCACTCCCTGATCATGTGATGCATCGCTTCTTAAGAGATGAATTGGAGTTGGCAGTCAATGTTTTACAGAAACAGAGGGGGGAGAAACAGACTGAAAAGCTCCTTAAATTACTACAAGGCAACAGTGTCAGTCTCAAAGGTATGTTTCCACAGACGTACTTCTTAAGCATTTTTTTTTTTTACTATTTTATCCTTCCTCAGTTCAGTTCATTAATCATGCTTATGGCCAAATGTACAGAGGTATGAGATACAGGTAGCCCCCTGGGCTTCATGTGTGGTTTAAAAACAGGGCAGCAGGTGACATAGTGGTTAGAGCTGCTACACTGAGTTGAAAGACCCAGGTTCAAATCCCACCTTCTGTCGTAGTACCCCTGATCAAGTTGCTTACCATGAACTGTAAAAATTACCCAGCTGTATAAATCAGCAAATCAGTGGGAATAGTATAAGCTACTTTGGAGAAAACATAAGTGAATAAAAGTAAAAAAAGAAAAAAGCGGATGCAGGTAATGCTGGTGTGATGCTGCGCTAGTATAGGAGCCATATATAAACCTGAACACGTACACATGGGCACTCAAGAATATACTTACACCCAGATGCACAGAGACATGCATGATCACACTGAAAACACTCACCCCAACCTGAATGCTCCCACCCCCACCCTGTCCGGACATCTGCTGCATGCTTTAAAAACTGTTCTTGCTCCATACAAAGCTGCCCCCGACCTTGAAACTACCTGTCTGCCTCAATCAGTACCATCATTCTTCACTCCGGCAGGCCTTGGGAGAGCGTGGAGCCGCTGGATACAACCAGCCTCGGTGCCTCTTTCCTTCACTCTCTCAGAGCCAGGGGACCGGGTGTCTCGGTGGCCTGGAGCTGCTTTCTAACCTCGACCACAAACCCCAGTGTTTGCGGCGCCTGATCACGCTAGGCTATGGGGTGGCAGAGGATGCGCTCAGTACCTTGCCTTCACTACCGCCTCCACAGGGCAGTAACTCCTGGTTTCTCCTCTTGCATTTATTTGTCTAGCTCCCTACTACCTCTTCTCAGGCTGAAGAGCACATTTAGTTCACTCTCCACAGGTGTCTAACAAATGTACTGGCCTGCAGCATTAATTTGCAAGTATCAGCTAAATGAATGCAAAGAACCTGTTTCAAAATTGTGTATATCACAGCAGGGGCAGCAGGTGGCGTAGTGGTTAGAGGGATCACTTTGCACTTGAAGGAGTACCCCATACTGTTGTACTCTTGAGGAAAGTGCTTACCTTAAAACTGCTCAAGAATTAATAAATAAATAAAGAAAGAAAGAAAGAAAGAAAAAAATTACAGCTGTATCAGTAGATAAATCATTATTACTAAAACATCAAAAGCCGCTTTACGGAAAATCATGAGCTAAATGAACAAATAACAAAACATGGGATTTCTTTTTGAAATTTCTAAGTAAACAATATTTACTTAGATGTGGAGATAGTTGTATTTTTCCAAGAATCACACAAATGACCTTAACTGTACACAGGTGCATCTCTTCTCCCCTATGAAGTGATGTAAAAAAAGTAGTTGTACCACAGTTGATTTAGACATGTCTAAAGCAAAGGGGACAAATACTTATGCACTCAGTTATTTTGTGTTTTATGCTTGCAGTTCATTCAAAACTTACTGTGCTACTCTTTTTATATTCACTTTGTTCCACATATAAACTCACTGAGCTGAGTGACTTAGGCTGAAGGATTAATGCAGACAAGAAATACCTCATTCAGGACTCTTTGCTAAGTACAGTATCTGAAATGAAGTTAAGACCAGGAGATCTCCCAAACTGAGCAGAATCAAATTTAGGATTAAGATGTGTTCATGTCTGTGAATACATTAGAAAAGCTGTAGTCGTTTTGCAACCTTATGTGCGTAAGACACAACATTAGCTCATTTCAGTTCAAGCTCATGGATATCAAAACATCTCCCTTTACACCTCATTTTTCAGATACAGTGTTTGAGCATTTATTTGGCAACATAAAGAGATCAACTCTAATGGTATTACACTCATTTCCATTTACATATTTACATTTAGCTTCCTTAAGGTGATGTAAAATGATTACTTTGCAGTATTTAATTTCAAACTTTATTCAAGGCGCCTTACAATGGTAGACATAACACTAAACTAAAAACAGTTCTTCATCCATCTCCCCATTTACAATGAGATGAATTCTGAAATGTTTGCCAGTTCTTTTTCAGAATTCAGACTCCTTGTAAATACGGAGATGGATGAAGAACCGATTCACCTTTGTGTGTTTGCAGCAGCAATTAACAGCCAACAGATGGAGACAGAAACAGGCCATAGATCCAGTCAATGACTCATAATCTGATACCAGGGAAAGGAAAATCATGGTGGATTCCGTGGATCAACGTATTAAAGTCATGAGGACATCTAAACTAGACTGAGTACTTTTAAAAGCAAGCGTTTTGAATGTCCCACAATGTATAATAATGTAGGGACAATTTTTACATCATTTTGGCACAAATACTGGCAAATACTCACTCACTCATTCGCTATCCTTTGTCCATTCACTTGTCCAAATCAGGGTCAGTGTCGGGACAGGCCAGAGCCTATCCCAGAGGCACAGAGTGCAATTTTAAGTAGGGTACATGCTGGATGGGAAGTCAGTCCATCTCAAGGTAGCCACACAGTGTTAGCTAATTGTTAGTTACCAAATTAAGACGTAATTTCTGCATGATAAAGATAATAATAAAAGCAATAATAATACAACACCAATAATACTGTGTCATTTGCAACTAAATGCAACTGTAAATAAAAGGATCTTTTTTATTCCAGTTGGCCCTGCACTCTGTTTATAGGCACTTTGGCGAGACATAGGTATGCTGGAATCTCCTTTTTTACATGGTGCTTCTTTAGGAGCTAGAGCTAAGAATACACTGAGGCATATCCTTTCCAGCAGATGATGGAGTAATGTGTGGCACAGACGACTCCGCCAGGTCCTGAGATTTCCAAGCCTGCAGACTGTGGCCTTAGCTTGAAATGGAGTGGGGCCTTAGCAAGGTCCTTAAGAAGGAGTACCCTGCATAGGTAATATTCTAGGCCTGCATCAGAGGGCATCTCAAGAAACCCTCTGGTATGGGTCTACAGGTTACCACACCATCAGGCCTTTAGAGGTGGCTCTACCACCATCATCAAGCCCCTTTAGTTGATTCCAGAGATGAGGACAGCTGCAGCCTGGTCCTGGGAAGCGTACAAACTACTTGGCACCAGACCTCAAGCAAATGGACCAAAATCTTGATAGAGATGGTCATTGTGGACTGCTCATTCAAAGCAAAACCATAGAGTACAAATGGTAAGCTGCACTCTGTTGGACCGACACCTTGGAAATCCACATGCAGATGTGGAAATTATTTTCTGTTAAAGAAAATGGTCCGAGGCCTGATGTCCTCAGGTACAAGTTCCTTGAGCTGCACTGTTGCTTTTCTTCATACCGGCACAGAAATGTGTTTCTGGATAAACTCAGTAACGCCTGCTTTAAGGCTTCCATCAAATCGCATCCACCTGTTGCTCAAGACTGAGGACTGCGTATGGGAGAACTCTGCATGATCTCACTTCCTTTGTTTTCGTGCTCAGCCTAATCGTAAAACCATACAAAATGCTCTCATGTTAAATATGAAATCAGTTACTGAATGCTTTTATGAGCTACAGAGACACTCAGAGTCATGTAGTCACAAAATCGGGAACATATGATAAAGTCATTCTGACTCCCTGGGCTCTACTTTATCTTTCGGAAACTTTTTTTTTAAACCACAGTTATATGGCACGAAAACAACCCCGTTATGTGTGTGCTCTGTTATTACAGGGATCCTTGTGTTTGCTTCGCTTTTGAATAATTAATAGCAGAGTTTCCTGTCTGATTTTGAGCCTGTGGTTCCATTTCTGCAGCAATAACAAGGTCTTCAAAAGATATCCAGGCGCAGACAAGACACTGAAATAATACAGATATTGATTTTCTTCATTATCTGTGTTGGATTCCCTTTAAAAAGATGGATTCTGTTGCATTATTCATATTAATCTTGAAAGTTAAATGCATAGTCTTTGAATTTATTTCCAGTATTAATTTTCATGGGGTTTGTCATTTCACCAACCTGCTTCTTTTCCCCATGGTGCGGGGGAACTTAACTGCTTATGCATAAGCATAATATCATTCATTCAGAGGCCAAAGTCAGAGCATTAATCTTCCTCTTTCTTTCACCTTTTTCTCTGAGCAATATTCCTACGCTATTGTGTCACCAAAGCCTAACGCTGCAGGAAGTCATGTAAAGTGTAGAAAGAACAGAATGTTAAGATTTGTCAGTTTTTCCTTTTCCCCAAAATTTCTCCTTTTACTTCACTGCTACACGTTCACAGCATTAGCTGGCATTACCGTGACCACAGTTTAGAACCCCGTTGCATTAACTCTTGATTAATGGCAGTATTCTGAGGCTGAGGAAAGGTCTCAGATGACCCCGCCAAAGTAAACAGGTAGCCAGTGAACACTTGCCATGGTGAATTCTGAGGACCAATTCAGACTGCTGTGGGTATCATATCCGTGGCTTTGCTGGCCGTTGAAAAAGGGGTGCATTGTGCAGACCGAAAGGCATGAACACTAAAATTCCATGAATGTGTGTTTATGGGGAGTTGGGCACAGCCGTGAGCGGGTTATACTTCCCACACGCTGCCGCTGCAGTTTTCTTTGGCTCTCGCTGCTGCGTCGGGCGTGCGTTGAAGGCATCGGCAGGCCGTCCGTGGCTTCCGTCCCCTCCGTAGCAGCATGTTTGGACGGGCAGTGGGGGAAGCGGGTCCAATTGCAGCATTCTGCTGTGGCATGCATAATCGTTTGCTTCATTTGAAGGGAGTGTTTGTCTCCTCAGCTTGCTCTGACTGGGGAGAGGAAAAAAAAAACATTTGCGAAAAGGCTACTTTGCCTCAGCTGATTCAATTTGCACCACACCACCACCGCCTGGCTTGGGGGTGATGCAAACATAACTGTAAAAAGAAGGAGCAGGGGACACAGAGACCCAGAATTTTTAAAACGGAAAGGTGTCGTGCGGACCCAGGAATGTCAGAAAGAGTGTAGGCATAGCAGGTGGTGTTTTCTCAGTCCGTAAGGAATGTGCGGATTGCCGATGGCTCCTCTTCCTGTTCTCCGTCCTTGCTGAGGAGAATACATTTGCCCGGTTCCATACTGCGTGAACAATTGCAAGCAGCCCGGTGGAGAGACTCAATATCTAACGGTTAGGATAGCTTGTGTCAAGACAGAAAACAATATTTGCACTCTCCTGCAATCTTTATTTTTTGAGATGCTGGTGCAAACTCTGCTGGTCCCAATACCTATACAGGACATCTTACCTTGTATATATATATATATATAATATTCATGGAATACAGTGTCAGATTGACAACACAGTCGGGTTACAGCAAATTCCTGTGGAAGCTGAATCAGAATTGGTAACGGTATTTCACGATATGTCAAACAACACTGTCTGGGGAATGGCCTCCAGATAAATTTGTTGGATTGTTTGAGAATGGCTTGAGAATGGCTTGCAGACAGGTTTGAGTCTGGCAGATGGTCCTCCGCTGGCTAGGTGCTCAAGTATCCATCTCTGTCTTCACTCCCAGCTTTCCAAGTTCTCTCATTATTTACTTGTTTAGCAGGCTCTCGCATCCTTGAAGGACTCCTGCCATGTGTCTGGTGCCTTCTCCAGCCTAAGGCATCCTGTCAGTGCTTGGGATTGATTCAGAAACTTTTCGTCATAATTATTTGCACAGAACTCATTGTTCAGCGTCTAAGGAAAAAGTGCCGAGGGCGTTGCAAATGTCCACCTCACCCAGAAATAGCTACATCTTTGCTCCGAGGGTCTGTTTGCACGTTCTCCCTCTGCCCTCCTCTCAGTCACCAGACTCGGGACCCTGTGGCCCTCCCCGCCCTCTTCCTTCCCTCGACGTTTCCTCCTGGCTGTCTCGGAGCTCCCGACCCAGCTGCTGGCGGCTCCGTCGTTGCCCTCGGCCCGTGCTCTCTGTGGGCCCTCATCAATCAGTGGACCACACGGGGATCAGGTGCGACCAGCCTTAAACGCCAGGCGCTAACAAATCCATTTCCTTTCTTTCCCCTCTAGGCCCCATTACGCCAAGTCCTTGATTTCTCAGCTGTCTTTTCTGTCATTGTCAGGCCATGACGACAGCATTCAAAATAAGGCAATGTATTCTTCATTCTCTCAGTCTTTCCATTACATTTACATTTATCCATTTAGCAGATGCTTTTCTCCAAAGTGACATACATCTCATAGAAAATACAATTTGTGCATTTAATTACGAGAAAGAGAGACATAGTTGCAGATGTGCGATTCTTAAGTAAAGTTAGTTTGTTTTTTTCCACCATATGCACCAATGTCCAGTGTAGCTGCATAAAACTCAGAATAGAGGATTCCTGATCACCTTCCTACATTGTTTTTGAGATACACAAATATTTACGTACAATACAGGAGTAGTGGCTGTGCAGAGACTTATCCTGGTATATTCATAAAGTTATCGTGCATTAAGCATGAGCTTAAGGGACCATGGGCAAAGTGAGCCTGGAAGACGTGAGTTTTCAGACCCTTTTTAAATGTGGACAGAGTTTCAGCAATTTGGAGTTGGGGGGAGGTCGTTCCACCGCAACGGAGTCAGAAGCGAGAACCTCCTTGCTATACTTTTTGTGCACGGAACCACTGAGTGGGCAGAAGTAGACGAGTCTAGTGGTCTAGTTGGGGTGGAGCTGTTGATTAAGTCTTGTAAATAGCTTGGAACAGTTATATTGATACAGTTGTGCGGAGGGTTTGACCGAGTCCCGCTGTCTGGTGAATCTGGGTTTCGAGTCCTGCTTGGGGTGCCTTGTGACGGACCGGCGTCCTTTCTTGCTTGTGTCCCCTCAGCCTTGTGTTGCTGTGTTAGGCTCCGGCTTGCTGTGACCCCGCTCACGACAAGCAATTTCAGCCTGTGTGTGCATGTGAGAGAATTCTGTTGAGGCATTTGTAGGCAATAACCAGAATCTTAAATCTGATCCAGGCGGCTATAGGAATCAGTGCAGAGAAACGAGTAGAGGAGATCATAACACCGTGGTATGATTTATTTAACCACTATTATACCTATACACCTTTCATTAGTATTGTTTTGTGGTAATGCTGCTAATTATTTCTGACACAAGCATATCAGTCTGTAACGTTTGTGAACACCTAGAACATCTAAGGCCTTAAAGAAAACTGGTTCTACATTGTTGAGTGAAATGTCTGAGGAACAGGGCTGCGTTACTGCCGTGTATATCAATAAAAGTGACACTGAGAATGTCTCTCACATCTATCACCAGCGGTGGAAGTGGCATCGCTTATGCAATCCACAGGATGAAATAATGAATAAATAACAAAGAATTAAATAATAAATAATGGATTCTGTTCATCTACAGGAGGAATTCGGGAAAGCTGACCTCCAGGGCTTACAGTTTGGCTGGATTTTTTTTGTAATACTTCTTGGATACAGTAGTCCATGAAATATTCATCTCACAGAGGAAGACCACTGCACCCGTAGGAAAAGGTATCGCTTCTGCAGGCCTAGTGAGAACTGCACAAAATTACTCTTTGGTCATGATGCTCACAGAGTGAGAGATAAAAGCGGAAAAAATAATGCTGAAATATTAAGTAAGTAATATTAATTGTGCTAGGGGGTGCAGTGGCGCAGTGGGTTGGACCACAGTCCTGCTGTCCGGTGGGTCTGGGGTTCAAGTCCCGCTTGGGGTGCCTTGTGACGGACTGGCGTCCCGTCCTGGGTGTGTCCCCTCCCCCTCCGGCCTTACGCCCTGTGTTGCCGGGTAGGCTCCGGTTCCCCGTGACCCTGTATGGGACAAGCGGTTCTGAAAATGTGTGTGTGTGTGTATTAATTGTTTCATAGGCACAGCTTACCTGAAGGGCAAATTGCTTCACTAAACAAAGTGAATATTGTGTAATGGGCATAGAAATCAAAAAATGCAAAATGAAGAAACATGAACACTGCACGCTTACAAACATGAGATATGTAACATGAGCTGCCTTATGACATGGTAATCTCTCTACCACGAATCCATTCATTGTAAAGAATCCATCCATCCATCCATCCATCCATAATCTTGTTTCTAGTGTGGTCACGGTGGTCTGGAGCCTATCTTCATTGCACATTGCGTGAGGTACTCTAGGCCCAGGATGGGACACCAGCCCAATGTATGGAAATTATATGTACATACATTCATGTACTCAATCACACACACAAAAGGGCAATTTAAAGTCACCTATTACCCCGAAACACATGTCTTTGGAGTATAGAGGAAACCCGGAAGAAAAAACATGGATTTGAACCCATAACCTTGGTGCTGGGTTTTTGTTCTGCTTTCTCAGATTGCTAATATTACAAAAATAATGCCGAGGTCTCTCCCAGAGGCTATCAGCAAACTGTTTCTTCTTCATTGCTCCTCATTTGTTGAGATGCTGCAGATAGTGTTTTGTTTTAGCCACTTATTTGGAAATATATCCCATTGTGCAGCTTCTCTTTTAATTTACCTGAAACAATTCTGGATACATAGGAACAAACAAGGGCACTACAGCATCACCTTCTGTGACCCCTACAGCCTTTCGATAATAAGCCCAGGTCATTAACCACCAGGCTAACCAGCTCCTCCCTGCAGACCTACAGACATTTCGCCCAGCGCCCCTCAGGAGGTGAGCATTGTACACTTTCCACATGATTGAATGTTCCTGGGCGTTAGATCGAAAGTGATTGCCATAAATATTTCACCGCGAAAATTGCTTCCCGCAATATATCGCCGGCTGACAGTGCCAGTGGCCCGGCGGACAAGGCTGCTGGGATTGCATGGCTGGTTGTCTTGCAATCCATAGCCATTAATAACAGCAGCATTTACAATGTCACTACTTTTTCCTTTCTTTTTTTTATCAGTCCAATAATTGACAAGGTGTGAAAACATTCTCAGGGACCAGGGTGAGGAATTGACTCATGATTATCACTGGGGTATTTTTTAGATCCTCAGCACAAGTCACTGATACTCTGAGCACAATCTTTTCATATATGCTGCGCATTAAATGTCAGTGGTTACTGATGGCGTGCACATTTGATTTGCCACAAGGTTTGCATGCATTTACCTTGACCGCCAAAGAAATAAATAAATAAGTTCAAAGCAATCATGGTAAGCTGCTGTTCTTTGCCAAGGGAAAAGTTGTATTGACGTTATTGTACAATCGCACTTTTTATATCACATCATCGACTTATGTGATAAGAGCAGGCCTTCCCGGCGGGACGGAGATGAACTTCTTTGCATTGTACCGTTAACCATGTTGGCTCATGCGTAAACCTCGTGTAAACTTCACAGTGTGTTTGTTTATCCAAGAGGCTCTAGGCCTGGTCCAACTGGGCCCAGTCCAGCCCAGGCATTCCCCCCGCCGTGATCTGAGACTTTAATTACAAAAGGAACCCCGTGGAGATGAAACGTGCGGTGCTGCCGATGGACACGGCCGTCCCGCGTTTCCGCGCCACCGCTTTCATGTGCAAAGAGCGTTTCGTCCCTCTTCGTTCCCGCCGGCCCTAGGAGTTCAATTTGCATTTCAGAAATCCGCATTCAAAGGAAAGCGGTAAGTACACAAATTATGTAGCGACTGCCACTAACGCTCTCGGCTTTGTGCTGCTTGTTGGCGCGTTTCAGATGTGTCCCAACAAACAGTAATGGTGAATCGCATCCGGATAGACGTTGCGTTTAGTGAGCCAGACCCACAAACACAGACACCTCTGAGACCTTTTAAAATTGGACCTATAGTTGTAGGCACAGCCTCCTGCGACTCCGCAAGGTTTCCCGCCGTTCACAGATAAATTTGATTGAGTGTGGCAAGTGGACGATTACCGCCAAGAAGTAAGCACTCTGACAAATCTACTTTTTGAGCAATGCTGTCTGTCTGTTTGTTAAGTGGGCCAGACCTCGCCAGACGAGCTCTCCAGTTTAAACGATTATTAAATTCCAAATGGCACTCGTTCCAACAAACACTGTCAACATTAAAATAAGAGGTGTACGAGAGGTGTAATCTAACAGAAGAGATGAATGCAATTTCCACAATTTGCCATTCTCTGCAGTGCTCTGATGCAATAGGCTTGTAAATGGCAAACGGGCCATCTTTAAAACACATGACTACACGTAATTCTTTTAAACCCCCCCTCCACACACACATATACACACACCAAAGAATTTATTTATTTATTTGTCTGTCTGTCTACTTTTGTCATGAATGAAGCGCACAATGGCATTCAAATGACATTATGGAAGATTAGAATTTATCTAAAGGTTTCATGATTAGAATTATTTTCCATCCATTTTCATTAACCGCTTGTCCTGGTCAGGGTCACAGAGTTCCTGTGCCTATCCTGGAAGCCCTGGGTACAAGGCCAAGAGGGGATACACCTTGGATGGGACACTAGTCCATATCAAGTTAGCCACACACACATGCACACGGCACCTCAGTGATTATCATAATAAAGAAAGAAATGTTAAAATCACATAATTTTACAAACTGTTAAGGCAATCACGACTCGGTGTGATAAAAATAATACTTTAGCCTTGTCTATTTTTAAGTAATCAATATCTATAAACTATATTGTTAGTGCTGTAGAGCAGCTCACAAAGTACTGTGTAATTTTCTAAGCTTTCATTCTTGTTTTTTATATGTTCAGTGTCATATTCAGGTTGTATAACTTTTTCTCCATTTATTTTTATTCCAAAGCAGTATCTTGACAAATATGCCCTGTAGTATATAGAGAATACAGTTGCAGTAAAGATGTCCTTTTGGTCAAGCAATGCTTTTCCCCTTGTCCTTATTGCACTGATGCTGAAGAATGAGGGACTGTTATTAATGAGAAGGAAGTGGGGAACACATGCATTTCAGAGACAGCCTCACTGCCTATAAGACATGTTTACTGGGTATGGAGAACGGGGTAGTACATAGTAGGGGTAGCACAGACTAGTCGACAAGTCGATTTGTTGACTTTACTGCTCTGTGATGACACTTTAAGCTTGACGTCGATAAGTTGCTGAGCACATGATTATGACTTAACAACATGGAAGCCTCCGAAAAGTCAACAGGTGAGGAGCCTGGTGGGTCATTACAGCAAACCAGCAGCGGTTCATCAGGTGTGTGGAAATACTTCACTAAAGATTAAGCCTGTGCTACTGTCACTTGCAAAACATGCAAGTCTGTCCTGAAGCACAACAAAAGTACAAGTGCAATGCACACTCATCTGAAAAGGCATCACCTAACGCTACTAGCAAAAGAGTGATCCAAATCGGTCCGTGTACGTTGCGTTCATTCGTTTTTTTTTAATTCAAAATTGAAAAGCAAAATGCAAATTACGATGCCTTCATTTGTTTTTTGTTTTAAAAATGAAAAACAAATTATGAAATAATGAGCAGACAAATTAGAAAAAAAGCTTATTATTGTTTCTGAGCACACAAACAAAACAGAAAAGGGCTTATTATTTTCTCTTTTCGTTTAATAATGCTAAGTGTAGAAGTCAAAATCTCACAATGCCAAATATGATAAATGCCCTAAAGTACGCAATATTTCTGTTCAAACAGCACGGTCTAATGCTACGATCTCACAGCACCTGGGTGGTGCGAGAGGACGTGGGTTTGATGCCAACTCAGTCTGTGTGGACGTTGCATGTTCTCCTCTTGTATGTTTGGGTTTCTTCCCATAGTCCAAAGACATTCTGTTCAGGTTCCACTGTAGTGTGTGAGTGACAGAGAGAGTGTGTTCCACTGGTGTATGGATGAGTGACCCAGTGTAAGTAGTGTATCTAGCAGTGTAAGTCACCTTGGCCAATAATGTGTGTGGGCTGATAACACTACACAGAGTCCACTAAATAAATAAACGGAAATGTCTAACAAGTAGCCTAACCTGGGCGTAAAAGTGTGCTTCACTGGCAGTCTTTTCATTGGAAAAAATGTCCACTGCGGAGCCATTTGCGCAAGTGATAAATACAATTGTCCGAAGATTTTGTGTGCAGCACAAGATTGTAAGAACACTTAAGGACACTCTCTTGCTACTTCTGAAAAGCACCTAGTGATCCATATTAACTTATGAATAACTCGGAGCGAAGCCAGCATGTTCAATGAAGCCATTGATGGATTATGCGCGGTTTCAATTCGTTTACATGCGGGTTGTTCAAGAATACCACAAAACAAAATAACTCAAAGTCAAAAAATATGAAGGCAAGAAAGTATAAATGAGGCATATTTTAAATATTTTACGTTTTGAGCAAAATATGGTTTTTAAACATAGTCAATTCATAATTTCTTTTTCATTTTTAAAACAAAAAATGAAAGAAAAAAACTGCATTTTTTCGAAATTGGATACAATGTCCCATCTTACCTGTTTTATATATAGATATATACATATATAGCCTATGTATGAGCTGTCTGTTGTCAGCATATGCATTCAGCTCGAGAATTCAGATTGTCGGTTGATGCAAAGCATTCCCTTCTCCTGTGTTTTTATTCATGACGTTATCAGCGATTAGTCGACGTCGACTCGACTTTCATCATATAAATGTCAAATTTAAAAAATATGAAGTCATGCAACCCCTAGTGCATAGCTTAGCAGTTACAGCCATTGCTTGGACTGGAATCTCTCATAGCAATCTCTCAAAGGTTTTGTAGTAGCATCTAAGTTCCTCTCAATTGCTCCAGTAAAATTACCCAGCAGTATAGATGGGTAAATAATTGCAAGTGGCATAGCATGCAACAATTATGTTACACCAGCATTGCGAATTTAGGTTAATAACTTTGCCCAGTCCAAGTAGCACTTACTTTGGTTTGGAAATTCACTGGAATTCAGCCGAACAATATCTGAGAATTAAATTTTTAACCCCCGGTTTACGTTTCCCACACTTATTGGTCACCCTAGTCACATGAATGTATTAACCCTCTCCATATCCCAGGTTTTTCATAGGCAAATCACCATGGGTGAGTCTATCCTTATGTATTCTGTTAGTCTATCTGATAATGATAAGTATTCATTTTTAGGAGAATTATAAAGCTCAATGGTTTCTATTTCACCTGGGTTGAGCCTTGGCTCACCTGGACTGGAGCTCGGGCATCCCTTAGAGATAAAAACAAGCAGGGCTTTGACAGCAGCACTTTAATTATAAGGAGGAATGAGCTTACTTCAACAGCAAAAGGACATTTTACGTTTTACTTGTCATGTAGCACAAAACGTCCTTGAGAGCTTAATAAAATATAAAAAGAACTGTATCTGAGAGGAAGGCAGAAGGCATGCACACGCTCGCTAATTAAAAAAGTGCTGTGTAAAAAAAGCTTCCATGAGCACATATTCACATTGCTTTTCAGGGTCATGGTGAATTTCTTTGCAGGACTATTTAAAGCACCATGAGATGACTGGGTACATAACAGAGGAAGTGAAAAGACCTGCAGAAGATGTAACCTGCTATGGGGAATGAAAACAGAAAATCAGGAAGTTTGGATTTTCTTTCTCTGCCATTTTATTTCTCTACACAGTGTAGCAAGTCCCAAAAAATCTCCTTTTTACAACAGCATCCAGCTCATATCTCCACTGCCAATGGGCTGCAAACAAATTCTGGAAATTTTAGTTAATTTCAGCTAAGTGTGTGGTCACATTAATAACAATGACAAAGTATTTGGATGCAATTTTGCAATGATTTAAAATGAGTATTTGCAGCTGGCTGGGTGTGTGGTGGCGCAGCGGGTTTGGCCGGGTCCTGCTCTCTGGTGGGTCTGGGGTTTAAGTCCTGCTTGGGTTGCCTAGCAACAGCCTGACGTCCTGTCCTGGGTGTGTCCCCTTCCCCTCCAGCCTTGTGCCCTGCGTTGCTGGTTAGCCTCCGCTTGGGACAAGAAGTTTCGGACTGTCTCTGTATTTCCAGCTGCACCCTATGAGTCGCATAGTATTGCCCATTATGTGAATAACAGGTGGCAATAGTGTACACCATTTAAAATTACACTGATGGTCAGATACTTTATCAGTTTTGTTTACATAAAGGCTAATAATGCAACAGTTGGCTTAGTGGTTAGAGCCACCCTGCCCCGGCAATCAGATTGTCCCTGTTTCAAATCTCTGCTCCTGCTGTAGTTCCCTTCACTGAGGTTTTTACCCTGAATTGCTGCAGTAAAAATTTCCCAGGTGTGTATTTGAGTAAATAATTATAAGTCAGTTAGTGAACAAACCTAGCATTGCAAGTAGCCCAGGACAGAGCTGTCAGCTAAAAAATTTTGCTTTATTATTAAAGTTGTAGTGTTATTATATAACACTCAAGATGGAATAACTGTAAAATGTAAAATGTATAAGAAGATTCACTACTTACTATGTAGCAACAGGGGCTGCACATATTGCACATCTTTCTGTTATGATAACCTGCATTAAAACATCCTCTGCATTAGACCTGGCACTAAGTCATTCACTAATAAATCTTGTAATAAACATTAAATTGTTCTGTTGGTCCTCTCACCATTTCCCCTTCTTTGCAGTATTGCCATAAAACCCAGAAGAGACAAGTAGCAGCTTAGGGGGAGTAGTCCAGCAGTCCTCACTCTGGAGGGACCCCTCTTTTAAGAAGGTGGGCTCTGGTGCTTGTGCCGCACTGTGGTATGGGGTATCATCTGTACCATCAGTCCTTTTACCGCAATCTGAACACCACCTTTAATGAATATGGGGCATGATTCATGAGGCAAGGTAAAAAGAGTATAGGAGTATAGGAGTATAGTATATGGAGTATATAGAGAGCGCGCTTGGTGTCACTGGTGGTCAGTTCAGACGGTCAGTACTCAGTCTTGCATGGTCTCCGCTATATATTCAGCCAAACCGGTTTCAATAATGCACAGACAAGCCAAAACTGTGATTTTTTTTTGCTGTGTGCTGTTCCAACGTAGCAACGACAGAAGTAAGATTTTCAAACAAACACGAAGAAGGAGGAGAGTTTGGTTTCACAATGAAAGCAGCTTGATGGTTTTGCAGGAGTTCATTTAAATTGGACAACTTGAAAGCACATTATTTTCTCTCTGTGAAAAAGACAATGCTTCAGCTGTTTAACAATGAATTTCATCGTAGTCATTATATATTTTGACGATTTTAGATTTGTAGAATGTCATAAATGGAGAAATTTACATAAAATATGTATTTTTTCATTGAACTGAGATGTTGCCTTTCAGAAAGCTCTGAAAGCTGAATACATGAATGCTATAAATATATACTGGAATCATTTAGCATTTGTTTTATGTGAGAAAAGGCAAGATTCTGTAAAAATAGATGCAAATAATAGCATTGCTCTTCATAACAGTGTAAATTACTGCAGGTGAATGAGACCTACTGAACCAAATGTGCAGATCCAAATGTACAGCTTGGCTCCATTTTCATTTCCGCACCAGAAATCCAACCCAAGCAACTGAAAGGAAGAAGATGGTTGAAAAAATTAGATATATTGGAAATGGAGGATGAATACTTTCTGCATTTGTTGAGTGATTATCGCCGCTTTGGCTCAAGGTTTCACTTTTGAGCTGGAATGAGGCCTCCTTAATGTCTGCTGATACATGTTGAGTGGCTCTAGGGAAAGTAATAAATACCCAGCCCTGGTAATGGCCAATGTACAGAAATGCTTGTCCTGAGCTAAAACGACGAGTTTGAAACGTGCGGAAAGACAATGCGTTGAAATGAAAGTGAAAATGAGCCAACCTCAGCAATGCATACCTATTTTTATGTCTGTGACACACAGTACATTTCACAATATTATAGTCCCACAACTATGGTGATGTGGAGCCTCAAAGGCAAATGGAGCTTATTAAAATATCACCCCGCTCCACATTCACTTTGATGGTATCTGTCTGGGCCATCTACATTGTGGAGAGTCTTACACTCCTTGAAATGTAAATGAGGTCTTCACTCGTTTATCTGCCTTTTCCACATAAACGTTATCGCAGGTTTAAAAGAGAATCATCCTCTGCATGAAACCCAGAGCAAAGCACCGCAGCCATGCTTACATGTACACATACTGTAATGCACACATGAAAAAGAAACTGATTAACACAGCAGCACATTAAAGGGGAGAAAAATGCTGCAGGGCAGCTGATAGCGTAGTAGTTAGCGATGCTGCCTTTTACATTCGAAGGTTGCTGGTTCAAACTTCACCTGCTGCTATAGTACCCTTGAGCAAGATACTTACCCTAAATTACTCCAGTAACATTACTCATCTGTAAAATGAGTAAATTTACATTTATTTAGCAGACACTTTTCTCCAAAGCAACTTCCATTGAACTCTATGTAGTGTTATGAGCCCACACACCTCATTCACCAAGGTGACTTACACTGGTAGATACTCTACTTACACTGGATCACTCATCCATACATCAGTGGAACACACTTCCACTATCACTCACACACTACAGGTGAACCTGAACAGCATGGACTGTGGGAGGAAACCAGAGTACCCAGAGGAAACCCATGCAAACGCCACTGAGCGGTGTTCAAACCCACATCCTCTCACACCACCCAGGCTCTGTGAGACAGCAGTGCTACTCACTGTGCCACCGTGCTGCCCAAAGTAGTTTACAATTTGGTAAGATTACCACATTATTGTTGGTAACTTAACTTAAGTCCCTTTGGAGAGAAGCATCAGCTAAAGGAAGAAATGTAACACATATAAATAAACAATAATCTTTGATAACACCCGGCATCTAAACCAGCCGGGGACATTTAATCTTGGGAATAATATAAATATCACCATATGCCAAACTGTATTTCTTTGATCAGAAATTGATGTCAGCAGCACCGAGTGTTACACTAGCACTCTGCTCTCCCAGAATTCCTCTGGTTGTTATGGGATTTCCTTTATAGCATCCAGGGGACTGAACCGTCTGTCAGGTGCTCCGTTGAGACTGTGAGGCAGGGGAAGTGCGCCACAGGTACACAGCACTCAGGTGCCCCAGATGCCAGCAACGGAATCTGTCGCTCAATCCTCATTTGGCTCAGAGCCTGCTTTTGTAATTTTCCTCTTATTTTCCCAGCATCTCAGATATTGCTCATATAAAGGTGTGCTAGGAAGACAAACCCTGACACCACTCTACTGCGCCATCACATTGTGCAGTAGGTATTTAAACATTCTATGTTCTGTCCAATTGCACTGGCACACAGTAGACCCGGGGTACTGATTTCGGAACAGAAACATGCAACATATATTACTGCGTCTTCTCCTGATGTTGACAGAACACTTTTTACGACACAGCAAATTCCCATTCTTCATAAACTTCGTGTAGCTGTGTAGTAACAATGGTGACAAGAGCCACATGTCTGGAAACCTACAGAATCACTGTGCTCTAAAAAATGTGTAAATATGCCCGTGTCTCTAATATAATGACTGACAAACTTAATAAGGTGACTTTTGTACATTACAGTGAGTATGGGCCACCCGCTCCTAAATTATAGATAGCATAAAGTATGTGTCACGCCCACAACTCAACTGACAACACCTGACTCTGCTCCAGCACCTGATTAACCGCTCACCCTTTAAAAGACCCTCCTCAGCTCCCATACCTTTGCGGAATCTCGTCAGGGACAACCGCCCTTCCTTGTGACTCCTCGCTCATACGCATCTCCAGTTCTCAGTTCACGTTCTCCGGTTTTGACCCCTAGCTTTATTTCTCGACCACATCCATAGATCTTCGTTTCAACTCCAATCGCCGTTCCACCGACCCTTTGTTCCGTCTCCTGACCTCGCCCTTGGATTCCCGCTCATACCCCAACCGCCGATCGATAGAACCAGCAACGTACAGGTTAGATAGATAGATAGATAGATAGATAGATAGATAGATAGATAGATAGATAGATGGATATGTAAGTGGTTTTAGAACACAGCATACCCACCATCAGTATCAACCAAGTTCTGGGATGTTTTCTTCCATTCGTGCTGCTTTCCATTCGTGCATAACTCCATTTGAGTCCAAACCCGACTGGACTGCAGCAGGGCCCTGCAAGCTGTCATTATTAGGTGATTTGTTAGGCGCTATGATGAACCAGTGGAGCTCAAACCACAACAGCCACATAAATTTGTAATAGAATGAATATATCTTGAAAATGCATAAATGTCAAAGCAAATGCTGACATGAATAGTTAATTAGATCGAATGCCTTACAATAAAAATTTTGAATGCATTTAATTAAATTATTTCTTGTGTTTCAACATGTTTCTGCTCCTTCTCAGCATAGTTCTGTATAATTTATTAAAAAAAAAAATCCAGCTGCAAGGTTTTTCTGTTGGATTGCAGCATGTCTGGGCATTTCCTTCCCATATTGTTTTAATGATTAGACCCACAGAGGAATATGTTCTTTGTCTTACCTGAACTCTGTGGCTGTGGATTTAAAATAGCTACTGAGAAGAAGAATTCACTGAAGTGAAAAGAGTTTGAAAATATCAACTCAGTTTTTTCAGTGCAGGTAGATAGTTAATTCATGTTAAGAGAAAATACATGTTCTGCAAAGTCCAAGCTTTTAGTGCAATGTTTATTTATTTTTTTATTTATTTAATTTATTTATTTATATTAATACAAACAAAAGGATATTTCATTTAAAAAAATAATGTTTTGAAAAATTTCACATGAAAATGTATTTAAACATTTTTGTATAATTATAGGGGCGCAGTGGCGCGGTGGGTTGGACCACAGTCCTGCTCCCCAGTGGGTCTGGGGTTCAAGTCCTGCTTGGGGTGCCTTATGATGGACTGGCGTCCTGTCCTGGGTGTATCCCCTTATGCCCTGTGTTGCCGGGTAGGCTCCGGTTCCCCGCGACCCCATATGGGACAAGCGGTTCAGAAAATGTGTGTGTATGTATAATTATATATAAAGTAATAGGACATTTTTTTTAAACAAAATGAAACAATGAAATTTCAAAGTTAAAGTTAAGATTAAAAAAGTCCTTTTATAATTCCACTTATTTAAGTTAATCTCTAAGGCTTTCCACGAGTTCGTATTTCACTAGAGTGTAAAGATGATGTAACACCCATGGGAAGTGCTTTCCTTCTCTATCACCATGGCAAAAGGCAAAGAACTGACAAATCCGAGCAGACAGATGGCTGCTGACCTTCATAAATAAGGTACCATGTACGAAAATACATCAAAAGTTTAATGTATCGCTTACTAGTATGAGAGTAATATTCTAAAAGTTTGAAAGTGCTGGATCCATGACGAAGTGATCAGTAAGAGGGCACAAGTATGGCATGTGTGTCTTGTCTCCAAGCAGGAAAATCTGGCTTCCAAAAAAAAAAGAAAATAAAATAAAAAAAAATCCCAGGATCACAGCTAGAGAACTCCAAACTTTGGTTTCATCTCTCCGAGCGTCCAGATCAACTATTGGACTCCACGTCTTTTCCCACAAGCTGTCTGGAGGAGTTGTAAGAAAGAGGCCCAAGTAAGCGCATCAGACTAATTTAAGCAGTGAAATTCATCTTATACTATTGGCAAAATCAGTACAGAAGAGGCTGAGTGGAAGGAAAATAAAGGCCTTTGTGAATACCTGCAGAAAGAATTCAAGAGGGGTGGCAGTGCAAATAGTGCTGCAGTCTCACAGCACCTGGGTAGTGCGAGAGGACTTGAGTTCAGTCCTCGCTCATTCTGTGTAGAGTTTGTGTTCAAGTGAGTTTGCTCTGGTTTCTTCCCACAGTCCAAAGGCATGCCGTTCAGGTTCCCCCATAGTGTGTGAGTGACAGAGAGAGTGTGTTCTACTGATGTGCGGATGAGTAACCCGTTGTAAGTACTGTATCTAACAGTGTAAGTCACCTTGGTGAATAAGGTGTGCGGGCTGATAACAATACATAGTGTTCACTAGTCATCACTTCAGAGAAAAGCATCTGCTAAAAGAAGTAATGTAAGAGAGCAGTCCATTGGTGCAGAATGCAAGTGGAATGGACCAAGGTGTTTCCACTCATCCTACACATCATTTGAAAGAGTTCTTTGCCATTATACATTCGTGAGGAGGTGTTACCTTGGTTGACTCCTCTGAATAACAGAAGTACATTATATTCCGTAATTCCAAAGATACCAGTAATTCAGCACCGGTGATGTTTGTTTCATACGGCATTTCTTCACATTCATCGGAGGAGCACATAATTTTTGAGTTGACCAAATGCTGTCGCTGAAGTTCTGGCCAACATGTTGATAGTTGAAAATCAACTGTTATTTACTGTGCAGTACCGTGTAAAAGTTTAATATTTATCTTTATGTTGAAGTGCTGTATTAGGTTATCCCAAAGGTCAGTATTTTTAAAAAGTGCCTTGAGGTGTTGGGAGAGGAGAAATTTTCTTATTTTTCAAAATTATTATTTTCTCTTATTCTGCGATCGACTGGCATCCCATGTAAATTGTATACTGCTTGACCTTGCAGCTCGTTTTTTCAGTATAGGCTTTGAACCACCATGATCCTTGACTTAGACAAGGAGTTACTTATAGTGACTGAGTATGATTTTCTCCATATATTTTGTTTTGTCGTTTGTGATTGTCTTATTGCTCACACTCTCACTCTCTTTCATTAGGGTCATGGTGGTCAGGGGTCTCAGAATCAGTGGGCACAGGCTTGCAGTGGTACACAACTGTTGTTTCGGGTGTTTCATTTAATGCCCTACGTATCTTTCTTTTTTACAAAAACTCGTTGGGAACTGGTTGTAAAGGTTCTGCATAAAATAAAGTTTATTATTAGGTCCATGTTTGGAAAAACCGTACGTTCTTTTGCTTTGTCTTCTCTTTTTTTATGTGAACATGTGGTACCCCATCATGTGAAAACAAAGCACTTGGTCACTTGGTCACAGCTCACTATAAATGCTCAGCTTATTCCTCCCAAGTCTGAGGTCCTTGTGTTCCTCGCCTGTGTTTGGTTTCATCTGGAGTTCATTGCAAGCCACAAGTCACTATACACATCACGTTTTCCACAGACCCTGACTGCTTCATATCCTAAACATTTAAACATTTTGTGAAGTTCACACTTCTAGAATATATTTCACATAAACAGTGTAGTAAATGAGGATATTTAAAGCACATTTCTGGCAGCAAAAGGTCTCTATTACACTCATTATATATTTATTCAGAACAATGTGTATTCTGTTTATAAGTTGACACCTCTAGATTCCTGTTGAAACTAAGTGGCTCTTTACCATGGTAACTGGTGTTTCAGGATATAAATAAATGTATAAATTAGACTCTGTAATACAAAGCCAGGCATATGGCTTGCCACATCCATTTTTCTTCATCCGTACATTAGTTCAATAAAATCTCCAAACAAGAAGGCTGGGAAAAAAGCGTTACGAATGTAGATCTAAGTGCAGGATTTATGTGCTTTCTTTTAAGTGTTTGCTTTCCATTGACAGTTGAAACTCTGATGTTTTTCTATGGTAGATTTTTATCTTGCTCTTTAGGAGACGTGACGTAAAACTGTCTCTGCTGTGACACGTGTTTATTTTTGGAGGGATAGGCGTGTTTATCTGCAAATGTTCAGGTGGGGAAAAGCAAAGGACTGGTCTGAGCCAAATTCCAGGACAACTGCCAGGTTCCTTCGCTGTTTCTCATTATGGCCACCGGAGGAGGGGGAAGCAGCGATGGCACTTTCCAAACGTCGACATGAGGATATGGGAACAATGGAAGTGAAATCTAATGGTGGCTGCAGGTCAGATAAGTAAAAGGTTAGCGGTTTGATCCAAGCAGCTGTCCACTGTCTTGTGAACTTCCGCCTGATCACCTGCACGTCCCCCTATCGTGGTCTCGCTCCTATTGAAACCAGGGTACAAGTTGTTTAAGCTCCATAGGTTGCAGGCACCATAACGGTTATAGATGTAACCTTGAAATCATACGACATTCATATTCCACCTTTGGTGGTGGTACCCTTGAACAAGGGACACAAGGTACGCTGAAATAATACAATAAAAATTCCCTCAGATGTATAAATAATTGCACAGTTGTTGAAGCATATTTACGTTGTCGATTATTTCTCATTACACATTACACAAGTAGCTACTGATATATCTGAGTGTGATAGGAAATACAGTGGTGATTGCCGTAGCCAAAGTGACTCAAGTTTACAGAGCAGCTATAGTAGGACCGAAAGAGATTTGTGTTTTGAAATGCTTCGACATGATTTTTGGATATTGAAAGGGATTCAGCCTTTCTAAGGAGGGTGGAGGCTCATTCCACCACATCAGAGTCAAAACCAAGAACTGATGGACTTTCAGCTTTGGACCCCTGGTGGGTGGGAAACCTAAGAGGCATAAGATGGAAGAGCGTAGCTCTCTGACTAGGGTATAGGAACTGATCAGTTCCTGTAGGTATCTGGGTGTCGATGCTCGGACCACTTTGTACACCATAACCAGGCTCTTGAACTTAATATGGCGAGACCCAGAAAGTCAATGGAGATATGCATAAATCATAATAGCCTCCGATAAGTACAAGCGTGTATTTGTGACACGCAGAAAGCTGCTTCCCAAGCTGCCATCTTTATAATGCAGAAGCGAGAGAGGTTGCTCCACAGCCCATGAACTCATTCATACTCCCCATATGGCTGATAAAGTGGATTGTCTCCAAATGCGTGACAAATCAGGATCTGGCTGTGGAGCCACCTATACCGCTGAATTTCTATTCTAAAGTGCCACTATGCCAACAATGGTTGGTTCCCATACAGTATTGACTCTGATAGATGAATTTATTCAAAAAGCCTGCCAGGGTGTATTGAGGTTGTCTTGCTTTTTAATTGCCTGCTCGATAATTTGACTGTGTGCTTGCCAGGTACCTTTCATTTATCAAAGGATTAAAATAAATTAGTGTCAGCTTTAAAATAGAGATGTTTAAAAACGCAGCATGAAGAGCCAGTTAATCATGTCAGTTTTAGATTCTATTTATATTCATGTGTGACTATTTTTCACATTTTTTGTTGCAATTTTTAAATCATTTTGATTTGCCAAAACTTTTGTGAAGGTGACATAGGATTTTATACATTCACTGTATATTGTGCAATCTGATGTACATTAATTTGGAAAAGCTTGTATAGTGGTTGTCAGGAGGAGCAAAAATTAAGTTTTTTTTCTTTAACTTTACAGCATCGTGTGGGAAACATGATGGGAGGGGCGCTATCCGGAAATAAATTCAATTGAATTAAATTGAATTGCATTGGGCGCCAATGGTTTTATGGCCCAAATGGCAGAGACTGAGAATATGACTGGCACTTTGCAAAGACCAGAAAAAAGAAAGAATAATAGACATCTGCAAGCAAACAGCCTCAGCTTAACCAGTGCTTTGGCAGAGCTCCTGTAACACTGCTGTGGCATTGTGATAACATTGTCACAATGTTTAACAAATAACACACTGCCTAGTTGCTATGATATTGTCTTACTTAATTGAGTTATTGTTGCGGTTTAATTGTTTTAATTTTTCTAAAATTTCAGGGAATAGATTTAATGACTGGGTGATGCGCAGCTTTAGGCGAGCCTGGTACAAAAGGTACAGAAACACAAAGACATAAAACTGCAAGTGGAATTATTTTAGCGTGCGAGAGTGCTGACCTAATGCAAAGAAAAGAACGAAAGTCGACAGGAGTATTGCTGGGAAAGGTTTCCTTGTGACAGCTTGCTGGAACTCGGTCTGAAACGTGTCCTTCAGGGTTCAAGATAATGGACAGAAGGAGACTGCTCACAATGGCCTAGCGGGAATTCATGAATAACACAAGATCCCTTGCTGGCACAAAACTATACTACACAAACCAAAGCAATTTTTTTTACATATGTGTTGTTTTTCACATTTCTACTATTTGGCCCCTGTAACACATAGAGGTTCAAAGAAAAATTTTCTTCTTCCTTAAGCAATATAGAAAGAAGAAGTTTAGAAGCGCTTGATACTGAGAGCAAGTTTACTGCAATGGAACATGTTGCAGTTTGGAAACCCTGTGTGAGTTTTGTAAAATTTCAAACATGTTTTCCAAGATATTCTACAGATTATATGCAAAAAGAAGAATCACGACTGAAAAAGTCAATTGAACTCTTTTTGTGGTCCACCTGGTGCTCCCACGTGAAATTTAATTTCAGTAGTGTTGGTGTGAGAGTGGGATCAGCATTTACTAGTAATTCAATTAATCTGTTTATTTATTTACTTTTTAACATTTGACCCTTGATGTACTATCCCCATATAATATGTTGCCTGGTGTTGAGGATACCAGGATGACATTTGAATTATACCAAATGGTCAACTGCTTGCATGTGGCTATGAATCCCCCTGTATAAAACTTTTCTAATCAAAATGTATCTCTCCCAGGACCCTTTTTCTTTGCCCCTCCATCTCTACAATTATGGTAAATTTCATTCCATGAATTCTATTCTATTTCTATTAAACTCTATTTCTTGGGAGACAGGCAATGTGTTGGCAGTTTGTCGGAGAGGAAAAGGAAGTCACCAAGATGTTCCTATTGCTTCTCGCTCATGTCATGATTCTGGCAAAAGAAATTAAAATCTCTCTGTATGACATGTGTCATAAATCACTTAATTTTTCCCTATGGTCAATATGTCTACACCTGTTATAAACACTGTTCATTTATCTTATATGTAGCATGTTTAGGGATTTTCTCTTTTGCTTGGTTTACTTGTTGCAGTGATCACGTGACAACTGTAGTACAATATTACTAATGCAAAACCTGCCACCAATGTAAGCATTTATAAAGGGAAAATCAATCTCTAATTGGAAGGCAATTATGAATAAATTAATGATTTGTTGGACGTGTTCAGCACTGAACTGCCGCTTTTCTTCTTCCTTTCACGATACTTAGAAGGATATATTGAGCAAAGCAAATCTGAGCTGCATGTTTCATTTCAGCTCTCATCCAGGTTTCTTGCATTCTCACAAAAATGCATACACAATGGTGTTTCCATAATGTACAAAAACTGAATCCTTTATACAACTGGATTCTGTCTGTTTATTTGTTCAAATACATAGGACCTAAGAGAAGACGATGCAGTAGCTGGAAAGAGGAGGTCCTGCTCCAGGTAAGTTAGAATTTTTCTGTCTTTATTAGACAAAAGATACCTGAAGACTAACCACACATCCTAAACCCTGTCAAGACCTTGTTACCTTTTTTCGGATAGAGCCATGCATTGATCGATTACATAGTTTCATGTTGTTAAAGTGAAAATTTGCTAAGAAAACAATAGAATTCAAAGTAAAAATGTTTAAGAACTACATCAAAATTATGTTTATTTTAACGCTATTGCTATAGGTTCACAAATACTAATTACAGCAATATTTTAGCTAAAACAGCAGAAAATTTGACAAAATCAGCGACGAAAACAAGAGCTCGTGCTTGCAGCGCGTACCAATGAAACCACGTGGTTGAAAGTGTCACTGTAATTGGGTAATAATGAGAGCTCTGAGCGGAGCGCATTAGAAAGTTCAAAAAGTAAATAAGCATAGAGTTTTAGCCTTCTAGGTATATTGGTACATGTAAGTTGGGTTTGTGAAAATGTTTTTGTTCTTATAAGTAACTACAGGGATATTTTTCTAAAAAATAAAAAATTTGGTGAAACACTGCACAAAAATTTTAGGTCACCCCTTCTGATGGTGTCAACGGTGCACCCCCCGCACCCCCTTAGTGACGCCACTGTTGTAGTGCCTTGAAGATCCTGACTAGCTGCACCTCTCAGTCTATTCCCTGACTGGAATCTGTCTCATACTGTTTGTGATCTCATCAGTCAGTAAGCACATGGAAGATTTTCTCCACTACATCTTTGTAAGAGACATTTCAACTTGAAACCCTGAAAGTACTTTCCTTATATAATTTGCATGCTTCCTCTTCGGTTTGAAATTACTCTTACATAACCCATCTTTATTTGTTATCTGCACATCACAGCCTCATTACATAACTCTTTAATAAAGTGAGATTAAAATTTATATTATGAATATTTAAATTCTATGATTTTCTTTTGTTTATTTCAGTTTAACTCACTACTGAAACTGACTGACTTAAACAATTTTGTAAGTCCTGATGATCCACTTATTATTGTTTTAATAAGTTGACCATGGAAAACCAAAGAGAAAGCGTAAGAATACAGGCTCCGGGTGAAACAGATTTTCAGCCTCATTTGAAGGAAAAGAGTTAGCCATTTTATGGGAAAAAATTAATTATTTTTGTTTGTGTACATTCAGCAGCCTTTCAGGATTCCATGTTAAAGAATATGGAAACATTTCCAAATATGTTTGTGTCCTCTGTGATTCATTATTTGAAGCTATTGTTTATTATCTAACACTCAGAGGGAAATATCAGTTGGCAATAAACTTTTGTCCGTTGAAGGGTCTTAATCCAGCCAAACTGAACACACCAGATCACTTGTAAGACATTAACACTCCCTGTCACTTCCTCTTAAGACTCCTTCAAAGTGACTATTACTAATGACTCTATTTCCAAATTTCATTGTAGAGATGCTGATTATATTTTATTTACTTCTCTTATTTATTTCCTGTTCTGTTTTGATTGTAGGCAATGGTTTTTTCAGTGCCTTTTTATGTGGCACATGCCAAGTACGATGGATTTTTCTGAGTGCTGTTCAACATGGCACTGCCATGCGCTTTCAAGCCCATTAACGTCACAGAAGCACTAATGGTTCTTTTTTTGATCTTTTTGTTCATAAAAACGGTGTGAAAAATCCCACAGGGAGCCTGAGCTTCCAGTAAGGACAACAGCTGCTTTACACTCTGCACTAATCCAGCAACACAAGGCTGCACTTCCAAAAAAAGAGAAGCAAAATTAGTTTTTTTATAATCTCCTTTTCATCTGAGATCCCCGCAAGATCACACCCCTCTGCTCCCTGGGTGTGGGCTCATATCCGCCAAAGGTTTGCTAATAAAGGACTGCATTAAAAGACACTGTAGTGGCAAGAAGCAAAGGAGAGAAATACAAGAGATTCACTTTGATTGATCTGATATTGGCATTTTTCAATGGTAGCAATGATTGCTGGAAAACTGTAGCTTCTGCCCGAAATGACCACATGTCAACCTGCAGCCGGCCATGCGTGACATCTGGAGCATCACCAACTGCTCAGGTTATCTCCACCTTCTCCTGGAGCAGACGATGAGTAGATTGAAAGAGGACCACTCTCAGAGGGAGCAGGTGATGCTATTGGTGTGCAAAGCTGCAGTGGGTGCTGTTGACACCACTAGGGAGGCTGTTTTTTTGCACATGTCCATCTATAAAGAAGAGCTCTTGACACAAATGCTACACAATGACAGAATTTACCGCTGATTTATTATAGCAGAGCAACAGAGTGACACTTCGGTAGATTTCCATTCTTTGTTGACAGTATTAATCCATCTGACAGTTGCAGTCAGGCAAGGTTCTAGTTGCAGCTGGTGCAGCTTGGTGCTGTTATGAAAAAATGCATACTTTCAGTTAGGTAGTGTAGTGCTTATGGCTTATAGCTTGCCAGCAGAATGTATTAGTTTCGACAACCAATTCCAGCTGTAGAACTCTTGATCAAGGTATTTACCCTGAATTGATACAATAAGAATACCCTGCTGTTTAAATTGGTGAATGATTGAAAAAGCTCCATATCCCTCAGTATTAGCTATCTTGGCAAAAGTTGATAAGAAGTATTGACAAGGCTGCATTCTGAATAGATGACCAGTTCACAAAAAAAAACGTAAAGTTTTCTTTTTTTTTTTTTCATGAATACAGTCCGTTTCATACAACAGCATGGTATGGTATTAATTCTGTCTCGAAAATAAGTCTTTAATGCTTTTGTACGTACTATAATAACAGTGAAAATAGAATTATTGAAATTTCGCTTTCCTTTTTTTCTTTTCTTTTCTTTGAAGTTAATTTCTCCCGTATTTGAGCAGGGAGAAGTTTTCCAGTGTGTTTGCACTGCAGCGCAGATTGTCAGACTTGTTTCCGAAGAAGGCCGCTGGGGATTCGAAGGCCAAAGGCCATGTAAGACGATCCGTCTCATAATTCAACATGTTTCGCCTTCGTGGGATGTCTCCCCACTGGCATAATTCCACGCTCACAGCCACGATTTCCACGGATTTACCACGGAACAATATTCCTCCACTATAGGGATGGGGGGGATGGGGGAGGGGGTGGAGAGACTGGGGTACTGCTTCCTCAAATGCAGTTTCCGCACCCTGAGGGTCACAAAGTAACCGTAGATGATTCAGTGCAGACCATCAAACTGCCCCTTCTCTACTTATTATTTGAGTTTTGTTAATTTAGTCTTCAATCGTTGACATGCCTTGCAGCATACCCCTGCTTTGGTGTGCAAAGCATGGTTTCCAACAATGTGTTTCAGGTACCAGTCTTTATGAATGCTCTGGTTGGATACTTGTCTGTCTTTATGACATTTCTGGAAACCCCATTGCAGATCCAAGAGGACATATCTGGTGGAGATTGAAGGTGTTATACTTGTTCGGAGGGTTTATTGATTCCAGCAGAATATAAAAGTAGGTTTTAAATAGGTATTTTTTTAAGTCTTTTTTCTTCAGATGAAAAATAAAACGAGATTTAACACGTGAATACCGACTCAGTGAAAATAATCCCCTGCTTTTCTACAATCCTTCAGATTTTCTGATTTTTTTTGACTATGGTGTGTCTTTTCAGCCACACTCAGAGCAGGTTTATCCCACACAGACAAACCCACCTGCCAGCTGTGCATCACAGGGGCTGTATGATGATACATAATCTTCATGATTCAGCAAGGAGAGAAATCCCCCCTTTCGAGCCGATCAAAGCTCCTCTCCTCCTGGCCTCCGCACTTTGAGGAAAACACTCACACTTGCCAAGCCCCTCAGGTTACCCCGCAATACAAATGTAAAAGAAACCAATTCCCTTGGAAACAATGAACAATGCATATTCAGTACTCTTGCAAACCTGTCAGCCTTCTGATATATTATTAGTGCCGAAAAAGGCAGGCAAGCAAAATAAAAATACTGCTCTATTGATCTTAAATCATGTTTAGCATAATTGGGAATGCTAGTTAAGGGATAATTTCCAAGTCTACCTCTGGAAAACTGCTCCTTGATTTCATAATGGAAAGAAGTAGACTATCTCTATGTTTCCTAATGTTCTATGTTTGGAAAGGGAGCAGACAGACCTCTCAAACTTAGTGAAAAATAAATTCACTTTGAACGAAAGAGACATCTTTTGGCTAGGTGCCTTTATCAGTGTCCATGTGTCTTATGTATAGAGACATATGTACAGTTTCTAGAAAACTGACATTGACATCATGACTGTTCAAAATCTCACTGAATCAAGCACCTGAATGGTAGGTGTAAGTGATAGGAGACAAAGACTGTATGTGGAATATAAACATAATAGATATAGTAATAATAACAGTGGATAAAATAATGCAGCAATCAGATAGAAACAAAAACAGGAAAAGAAACATTAAAAAAAAGAACAGCTGAACCTCATTCGGCCCCTTTGGTGATATGGTATTTTATAAAGTGGATATACCAAACCTCCCTTTGTAATAAACACTTGTCTCTCTCACTGAAAAAAAGGAAAAAAAAAGATAAAAAAAGATAAAAAAGGTTCAGCATGAACAGTATGAAAGATCTTTGTGATTCTGCTGTAAATTACCTGAAGGCTTAGAGCACCTGGCTAAGGAAAAGTGTGTATCTTTCATTCCATCCTCTCTGGTTCGCTCTCAGTTGTTTCCAGCCTTGAATCAGATATTCTCAGCATGTGGGAACTTGCAGAAACTCCACAGACATGCCATGCCTCTTAGGATGTTTAGAAATGTTGAGCACAGAAGAAACTCTGGAAAAAAAAGTCTGATGTAACACGTGAATAAGGCTGCAGACACTAAGGAGGTACGATGGAAATTAAAGGGTTGGAGGATGAGCCTGTTTGTGCAAGTTGCCGATGTGCTGAGCATCATCATCGTCATCATCATCGTCATCATTTTGAGGCCTAGGAACTCAAGAAGCCTTTGGAATTCCTACAATGGTGTGAGGTGCCGGCGGGATTATTGTGGAAGCATTCCGGTAAATGGCTCCACATGCGGAAACAGAGCACGGGAGCCAACACCGCCTGACATTCCGTCTTATCCTTCTTCTTTTTGTCTACCATGTCTTTCCAAACAATGCTCGGCATGCAATGCAACATCCCAGCCCACCCGCCTCCCGTCCCCGCATTCCACCACGGGTCATAAAGCAAACTGTGCTTGTACAGTGTGCAACGGGATAAGTGCTTCCACATGTTTGTGGTCAGTCGTCCCGGCGCAAGTGGGTGAAAAATCGCCCCGCAGCCCAGACCAGCAACGTGCTGGCACTAGCCGTACTGGTGCGATTCCGAGATTCTCCAAGGAATAGAATGCACCACAAAGACAGGTTTAACATTACTGATATGCCACAGATTCATGACCTCTAGAACACGGTGCTGTATTCCCATGTTGTGTGCGGTAGTAGTAGTATATGGAATGCGTCATACCATAAGAGGACATGCAAAAATGTAAGACTGGTTTCTGGATCTTCCGTTAACGATGAATCATTCACAGAATATAATGACATTATCAAATGTTATGGGTTCAGTACGTTACTCGGTGTGTTATGTTCACCTTGGTGTCACGTGTCAGGTGTTAAGCAGCTGTGCGTGTGAATTTCCCTACAGGGATCAATAAAGTCCAAAAAATCCTATCCTATGAAAGTCATGAATTCCGACCAGCACAAGGTTGACACAACCTTATTAGCATTTCATATCTACCCTTTTATGACCCCCAACGTGGTTTTTCTTATCGCAACAGTTTCTTGGTCCCAGGGTGAAAATAAGTCCCCTATTCTTGCCAGGGCGGGATGCTCAAGTAAAACACATCACATAAAACGGTGCCCACCTGCTCCATCCTTCTAACTGACACTTCAGTACATGATTGCTTTCATTTTGCAGCCTGATGTGGAGGAGCAGCGTGAAGGTGACCTGGACTGACTGCCAGTACCCACCTTAACAGGAGAGACCGAAAAATAGTAACAGGTAGGAGAGCACTTGCATGTAACCCGTAGCTGCACGACTTCTTTAAAACTGGGCAGCACCGGGGTTCGAGGTGTCACGTCACCCTTAAAAAATCCACATTCGAACCCCACCCTCCTGCTCCCCAACTGCTGTAGTACCCTTGATCAAGGTACTGAACCTGAACAGATACAGTAAAAACTATACGGGCAACCGACCGTGAATAGCTTAATATTTTAAGTCGCTTCTGAGGAAAGTATTAGATGAACAACTAAATATAAAAAGGACGTCGTAACCACCTGAATGTAATTTACTGTTTCTTTAGCTTAACTCTTGTGCTGTAGTTAAATGCAAGGTACACAGCAACAGGTACCAAAACATACAAAGTTGTTTTAACAGCTGGCTGTTTATATATATATTTTCATAGTCTGTCTTTTAAATCAGGACTTCATGGAGGAAAACACAAGGTCACGGTATAAACCTTGCCGGGTTTGCAGAATCCCTCCGGACACTAAAATGAAATCTTGAGCAGAGAGGTGGCTGGGAAAGTGATCTGAGCAAAAGGGAATTCAAACTGAGCCACCTATGTTAAGGGCAGCCGTTTATCTCCTTGTTGCTGTTTGTCTCATTGTCAAGGTGTTATTAACTTTCTGAGGATCTCGACCCAAACATGAAGCGGAATCGTTGGCTGGTGTGTAATTGCGGTTTAGTGGTGGAAAAATCCTTTGAGACGTTGCGTTGCGCACCCTGAATTCCACTCGGCGAGAGAGGTGTTCAGTCACATTTAAATATTGTGTGCAATGAGATGAAATGCTCAGTTTTGGCAGATATCCAGTGAGGAACATAGTATTTGCACTTGCATTGCTTCTGTATTCTGTAACAGTAACTATACCTATAAATTTTACTGCACGGTGCAAAGAAATACTACAAAACTGTAAGAATAAATATATTATAGTCCATATTAAACAAAGGCACCTGTAAAAGCAGTCCAATTTACTTGTATAAGAAAAGTTAACATTTGATTCTTGTTCCTTTTTGGCTCTCTATTTGATTATTTAACTGATTGTTGGGCCTCTCTTCTGTTAGTAAATTAATAAATTGGTGTAAATAAAAAAAAAAAAAAAAAACAAGGAAAAAACTGAGTTCTTGCACCTTTCTTTGAAGCTCAGGAATAATACATGCACTAAATTCAATAAAGTACCAGGCTTCTTCCGAGCATTTCAAACAGTCTGCATCATCTACGGCGCGTTTGTCATTTCCTCCCAAAAGCGTCGGAACAACAGGTAGGCCATGCGTGAATCTGGAGGGAATACGATGTTAATGTGGAACGGTCCGGAACTGCAGCAATACGGAGGCCCCCTGTATGTCAAGAACCATAACAATGAGGCCCGCTTTGACAGCATGCCCCCATAACAGATGGCATCTCGTATTTTGATATCGGTATCACAGATGCACCTTTGGCAGGAGGGAAGGAAATTCATTTAGCGACGAATATATGATGAAAAAAGTGGGAGTTGTTAGGAATCTGTCCCCTTCCTTCTGCCGTTTAGCTTCCATCTCATATCTCCTGATGAAATTACCCCTCTGTTCTGCTGACTCCCAAGTATCCACTATTATAGTAGCCCTCGTGCCTTTTTTCTGCTGATTTGATTTTTCTTTTCTTGGCTGCCAAGCCTGGTTTGAGATTTTCTGTGGCGCTGACACCACGATTTGTTCTGCAGACGGCCGCGCCTGAATCCAACTGGAAAGAGGAGAAGGGGGAGCGAGGCGGTTGCCCCCGGGGCGGAGCGAGCTGTTTCATCCTGACCTGGGAAGTTAGTCCCGAGTCAGCAGTTCCCAGCCGCCTGGCACTCTGTTTGCGTTTGCAAGACAGCGGCGCTGAATGGACGCTGACGGACAAGCGCGCCGAACACCGTCTGAGCTTGTCACAACTTGTTAATGAGATAACGCCAAGGCACGCTCTCCGGCTGCCCACTGTTCCCTTTGGCCCGGGCCGACCCGAAACCCGGCGCCGTCCCACCCGGGGAGTGCCTGCTGACGCCGCATTTGTGACAATGTTTACAAAGGTGGAATTTGTTCACTTTCTCAGTACTTTGTCTTTGTACCTTTGTGAAAACGGGACACCTTACAGATTTGACCCCTGGATGGTAAAACCGAACAAAAGTGCTATAAATCTGGATAAACCAGTAGTCATCGGGATCATAGGCAATAAAAACCTCTTGTGACATATTTTAATTATAAATGCCCTCAAAATAGATGACCCATAGACCACAGGCAATATCAATGTGGATAATAGTGCAATGAAAGACTGAAAGGAAGCGCATTTACTACATCTACCATTCATAGCGTAATGCATTCATGACATTTCAGCATTAGACCTTACAGCTTTTTAAATGCCTTTTCATTACACAGCATATGCTTTATTTAAAAAGTACATTTTGTTTTTATCATGAGCCTCTCACCCCTGTGCGGGCACAGCTAACCCAACGTTGTCCCGAGAAGCGAAATATTCAATACTGAACATCTGCTGAAGCCCGGAGGAAACCCGCACAAAAATGGGAAGAACATTCATTCTCCACACTGACCAACCTGGGTCCAAATCTAGTCCCACAACATGTGAGCACAGAAAGAATATGCAAGCCAAGAGCTTCAGTTAATGATAAATTATGATAATTGTAATAAATACACAATATCATATATTCAATTTTGATTAAATGCTCCGATTAAAATTAAAAATGATATGTTGCATTGTTGACACGATTGGACTGCACATGTATTTAGCATTCAGAATAATATTCAATAAAAATGGATTTTTATTACTCCTTGTTTTTTAATTATACTTAAATTTGCTGTGTTGGTAGCGGCATATGTGCTAGATGTAATCACAGTGTCTCATTTAGTTGTATTGTTGCTGCTGCAGAAATACGTGTTCTGCCCGGTTTAAGTGTTGAATGGGCAGCAAATGGATCAGTTCGGCTTTTCAATTACAGAACTTCCAGACGGGAGCTGTTAAAGGACTTTTTCCCTACAGTCAAAACTTTTCTTAAACTTCAGTTTTTCAGTCAGCAGGCCAATGTCACTGGGTACACAGTCTACTCTCCAAACCGCTCAGGTGCACAGGTGAACGTCTGCATTTGTGGACCCCTCTGGAGCCTGTCTCTGGGGAAATTTGTTTTCTGCAGTTAAACACTCTGCTCAGATTCATGGCTTGTCCTTAAATGCACCCTGAGGGGGATGGCGTTATCCAGATAGCAGAAACAGTCCGACTGGAGTAATGAACTGGTGTATAAGGATGAAGGCTAAGTTTGGATGCGCACCATTATGTATAAGGAAAGACGTGAATATATGAGAAGTTTGAAGCACCTTTTAAGTTTCCTCTGACATCATTGTTGTTCAAGAGCTTAACTAAATATCCAGAGATGTGACAGTTTAGAAACGCATTTCCATTACTTTTAGCAAAAGCAATATAAACCGAACATGATACCATCTTTTTTTTTTTTTCGGAAAAGTACATTTTTTCAACGCTTAATTGATGTCATTCCTATAACAGTTGATCTTCACTGTAAACTGCCAAAGGGAAACCTTGAGTGCTTTTCTGTGGTAAGTGTAACAAGTCTGTTGCTAATTTAATCCTTTAAATAGAAACCTGTGGGAATAAATCAAAAGGCAATCAGTCAACCTGGTGAACGTTTTGTCAATGGCTGTCAATAAAACAACACACCTCCAATATAATTTATAGATGAAATTTAAGTGCTTATTCTAAATAACCATGTTGTTGTTGGGTTTTTTCTTTTTATTTTTGCCATATGGAACGTTATTTGATTTCTGGAAAATCTGAGTGCTGCGAATGGCCTTCCAACACATCTCTAAACTAATATGGACACCAGAAGAGGTGAAAAGCAAGAGAAAAAGGCACAAATCTTTGTCAAGTACTCCTCTGTATTTCTCCATCATGTTTTGCTCTTTTCCTAGATGGAGGGTGAGGTGGTCGATTTGTAATCAAACCCGCCCAGCAAAAGAATCTGAAAAATCTGTGTAAGTGGTACAGAGGAGAGAAAAGGGAAAAGAGAAAGGTGCAGGCAGAGGCATATGGATTAAAAGCAAATTGTTTAGAAGCACGTTTTCATTCTGAAACTCCCCCACCGTGCATCGTGTTTAGGTGCAATACCTGCTTTATCGTGTGTCCATTGACACTCACTTTTTCCTAATGTTTTGGTGAAGTCATCTGGCTAATCGGACTCAGCGCTGCTTCTAAATTTGGACACCGAGCGCCTGCACACATCGAGATTTTAACGTGAATATGCTGGAGAGAGTGAGAACAACAGGCCTACACTGAATAGCCTATTCACATCACAGAATGGGCGTTTACATTTCTGCCTCTGCTTATGAGCTGACGACAGCCATAGATACATCAGGGCATAACTGCTCCCTTTGTTCTACCTGATTAGCATTATAAAATCCTGCTTTATACAAGCTCTAGCTGTTACTAAAATATGCTTTGTGGCTTGTGACTTTTGTACACGTATATGAAATAATCAGGGATTTGGCCGTGTCCAATATGACTTAGTTTGCATACATCATAGAACTCCATTTACAGGGAGTAATAAATCTTATAATTATACGTCAAAATGCTTGACAGTCGGCTGTTCGGCAAGCCGAGAACTTCTAAACTCGCTGAACTCATAAATTTTAATATGTAAATGTTCTCGGTGGCTTTGACAAAATGTTATCTTTAGAACGCAATTAATAATGCCATTATGCTATTAATATTTTGCTCTTTCATTAAGAATTCATGCTGTCTTAATTGAACCCTACTGAGCCCACAACCAAGAGGGCTTAATGTCGTTTTTTTTATCACCTTCAACTTTTAAAGGAGTTATAAGGCACTCAATCATTTTCAAAACAAGGCAGGAAATTTATATTTTCCCATGCTTTTTAAAGGTTTCTTTTTATATTTATAATTCCTTCCAGGCGATGTCACTTTCTAACAACCGAGTTATAAAAATACATTATACTGTACTAAATAAAACCATAAAAACTGGGAGGATTTAATTTAGGTTCTTGAATAGGCATTTCAATCACTGATTTTTCATAGGAACAACAGAGAACTTCCACATATAAGCATCAGTCTGCAAAATAAAATGGAAATGCATTGTGTTAGAATGCACCGAAGGGCTTAAATATTTTACCATACAGATGCCAAAAGGCTTTTTTTTTTTTGAATGCGATGCTCCATTCTCCATGATGCTAAACTGTTTTTCACTGAATATGCTTTATGGCTGCACACTCAATTATTCAAAGGTCTGAGCAGACATGAAAGAGAATGAAATGTAAAACTAACCCATGAGGAAGAAGTGCTGCTGTCTGCAGTGTGATTTGTTCTCTTGCACCCGTCTCTCCGATCCCCATCACTATAGTGCGCTCTTGACAAAGATCCGCACAAGACTTGGAGATGATGCTTTCAAATCATTACATCCTTACAAACCAAGCTGATTTTTCTAGGAAAGGATAAATGCTGAGCTGAGAATAGGGTTTCCATATAACTTCCAGCAGCCAAGACTGTTTGAATGTAATGTGTCCCGTAAGAGTTGTCCTTGATGTGGTATTTTTTGTTGCATTAATAACATAACTCTTCGGAGATGTCGGACGTTAAGAAGGAGCAGCTGGGATTTTACCATAGTGCACTGGCATTCATATCATCTGGTATCGTCACAGGTAACCACAGGATAAACAAACTACGCTGACATTTCCATGCATTCATTTAGCAGTTGCTTTTCTCCAAAGCGACTTGCAAACTCAAAGTGAACAAAAGTGCATTCCACAATGGACAGAGATGTTCAGACACAGACAAGCACAGCCGCTTTGTCCAGCACCACAGTTTTCGCTAGCGCACGTTACGCTAGATATGGAATTGAGTTGGATAGGAAATGCAAAGGAAACTCTGACCTACAGGGAGCTTTTAGGAGATCAGGAGAGATGGAGGTCCGAAAGACTTGAGACCTTGATTGTATGCAGAAAGGGATTCAGCAGTTGTGAGGAAACTTTGAGACTATGAAAACTAACCACTGAGTATTTGCTAGTCTTTTAGTAGACTTTTAAAGGGCAGCATCATCAGTGACCATCTCAGGGCTTGAAGGTTGAACCAAGCAGCCTCTGTATCATCTTCTGGCTATGATGCTGTCAGAAAGGGCACCAAAGCAGTCCTTCATCATCACGTAAGCAGTCTGAAGCTCATGAGTTCCAGAGAGCTATGAGATCATGCTTTGGTCTCCATCAATGTCAAAGCTCATCCATTGATGGTCAATGTGCTCTCC
Source organism: Scleropages formosus (assembly GCF_900964775.1). Taxonomy (NCBI): domain Eukaryota; kingdom Metazoa; phylum Chordata; class Actinopteri; order Osteoglossiformes; family Osteoglossidae; genus Scleropages; species Scleropages formosus. Next base: position 17,571,832 of record NC_041810.1, read on the forward strand.
TCGTTCTCTCTTTTCCCAGGAAACCTGCTTTCCGCCGTGGCTTCTGCTCACTTCCTTCGAAGAGCACCGAGGAGTTCTGTGGAAGTCTGATCCAAACCTAATCTCCCTGCACCTGAGATTTATAATTGCATCCTCGGACTTCTTTCATCTCTCCAGAGGACTGGTGATTAAACGCCCGGGTGAATGTGGCGGGGGGCGGGGGTTGTGGCGGCTAGAAAAGTGGGCTGGTTGCAATTTCGGGAGGGCTTTTAAAGCACAGCAATCATTCAGTAGGTCAGGACACCCACAGGTCAGAACGGTTAATTGTTAGATTATCCCTGTAAGCTTTGATCTTTTTATTTATTTATTTATTTTAGTTTTTGGTGAGCAATTTTAGTTTATCGTTTAGGGGCAAGGGTGCAAGTTTTTTTTTTTTTTTTTTTTTGGAAGTTTCTGTGAAACAGAAGAAGGAAACCCGTTTAAAAAAACAACCATTGAACATCGTTAATATATCTACCACCTCCGTTATGAGCCCCTAATGCAGCTGGAATACATGTAAAACTTTTACTTCTTAATGCATTCACTTTATAAAGGGGTTAAAAATGGCTGCTTCACAAAAAAGAAAAAAGATCTAAAAAAGCAGATTTTGAATTTGTTTACACTTTGACCACATTGTATTGAGGGCGTTACGACATACGGTTGCTGCTGGGCTCATTAGTAGGAGATGTTACTGCTCCTGTCTCACTGGCATTGTCTTAGTGACAGCGTACACTTACACACCTTCTTGGGAATGGGATGATCATGGTTACAGCCGCTTTCCCCTGTTTCTGCTTCCATGGTCACACAGCAGTGTTTTTAAAATATAATTGGAAAAATGTTTAAGAAGACTAATGGGAAAGACTATATCTAAACATTACTATATTATAGTGTGTTTGCACTGTACAATTTATGAAGCATTTTCGGAGGAGTCTACTGTATGGTTTTGGCTTTCCATGAATGTACAAAACATTTTATATGTTCTCATAGGTTTTTACCTAGTTTTTACATGCTAATCCACACTTGTGTTAGTAATGGAAATTACACTGAAGTTTTTTCATCCATCCATCCCCAGCCTATCCTAGGAAGCACATGGAGTTAGGGAAGCAATACTGTAGAAAAACCTTATTATAAATATCCTTATGAAGAGATCAGCTAACTATGTGCACAAGTTTTTCTGAGAAATATGATAATCCATTAAAATCAAACCTACTGGAAATACACTGCACTTTGCCAAAGCCTTTACATTTATGTTGTGGAAAATATTCTCAAATTACTTCAAATGCCAACATGTAAAGTGTGGGGGGGGGGGCTCCCTCTCAGTACTGTTTTGTTTTGACCTTTAGGGGAAATAATTTCTGGTGCTATGCACTTAGCGTGGTAGTGTCATTGAAGAAATCTGTCTTCATTTAAAAACTGTGTGAGTCCGTGTGAACAAGATGCGCTGTTCAACAAGTGAACGGCAATTAGCAGGTAGCTCCATGCTGGCGATGTGGTTTTGTGATATACCCATTGCTGGCTTTGTTCTGGCATTGATCAGCCGCTGATGGGAGCATTCAAACTAGCCGGCGATCCAATGAAAACGCCTCAAAGCCTTTGTTGTCCATCTACAAGACTTTCCTAATTGAACAAACAGGTTTATTGATCGAAGGCATGTCAGTTGTATGTAGACCCTTAATGCTGACCTCTCCCAGTAGGGGAGTCTCTCTCACTGAAGGCAATCCTGGCTCAAACAACATGGCCTGGCTGCCATAAGTTCACTCAAATGAGAGAGCCCAGAGCACACCACCAAGGATTCTGCTGTTTTCCCCTTTTAATACATCTCACATCGGCATGCTACAGACCTGCCACGTGGTTATCCCTGCTGTGTTTGAAGGGTTATCTTTGGGTCAGTAGGAGGTTTAGAGGTCACTCGCTGCGCCCATGACTGCAAGTATCTTACATTTTCTATATGTAATAATACCATTCCTACATTTCATTTTCATTGTCTCTAAAGAATGAGAAATCCCACGAAGGTGTAATTCTACTATGTAACTTAAATAACATGAGCATCAGTGGGGCTCAAAATGCAACATTGCAAAATTCTGTTTTATTCACTCTGCTGACCTCTATCAATATTGTATATGAGAATAAATTTTGCTCAAAAAGTCATGTCACATAACGATTCATATACATAAACTCTTTCCAGCTAGGTAAATCAAACAAAATGTCTATTTATTACCACAAGAGCTTCAACATATTCAGGACAATATCCAGGGCAGCATGATGACTCACAACACGAGGCCTTGGGTTTTGGTTTCAATCCAGGTCAGTTTATGGCAAGGTGCTTGACTTTCTGCCTACAGTCCAAAGACATGTTTCAGGTTAATTTGTAACTCTAACTGTACCTTTGTATGCGTTAATGAGTCTGATGTACAAATGGACAAATAGTCATAGGGACTGTAGTGTAATTTGGAAATGTTACTCAAATGCATATGCACACACTACAGGCAATTTAGAGTGACCTGAAACACATCCCCTTGGGTAAAAAATCCATGAAAATTTAGACAGAACATTCAAACCACAGAAAGACTGAGAAGGGATCAAACCCACATTGAATGAGAAACCCCAGATTTTTTGAGACATCATGTCAATCTGTTTACTGAGTATGAATTCATTTGCATCAGTCCATTACATTTTACTTTATGCATTAAAGGTTGAATTGAGTGTAACTGAGCATCAGATATATATGTATATAGTATCAACACACATGCATTTTCAGAACTGTTAATCCCATATGGAGTCGCAGGGAACCAGAGCCTACCCGGTAACACAGGGTGTAAGGGGAGGGGACACAACCAGGACAGGACACCAGTCCGCCACAAGGCACCCCAAGTGGGACTTGAACCCCAGACCCACCGGAGAGCAGGACCCAGTTCAACCTACTGTGCCACTGCACCCCCTTAATATTGACACATATTTTTTGTGAGTGTGACTTAAGTGTACAGTAGTGAAGAGCTAAAAATAAATGACTAAGTCCAAATGTGCTGTTCAGCCCGCTTTGGTTGGAACTGTATGCGTTGATTGAACCCAAGGCATTACTGCTCCACATAGTTCTAGTGTTAAATGCAACATCTCAGGAGCTGTATTTGATTATAAATTTCTGTACCACATCCAAGTTTTACCTCTCCTGAGTGTGACCACATATTATTGTATTTGTTCTGTTCTACCTGTGAAAACAGCAGGGAGGAACTGCAGCGTTAAATGGTTCCAGCAGAAGTTAATAAAACAGGTCACCAGTACAGGCACAATGGAAGGATAACTTTTTTTGCCACTGCTTTCAACACAAGATAAAGGCATATAAAGTACCCAGGACCTTACAGGACAAAAGCAAGGCCCCTGTGGAGAAATCTTGGCATCAAAGATAAGTAAAAGGATTTGTGACGGCAAAGCTGCAGGTTCAAATTCCCTCAGCGAAGCTGCTGTTCTGCCTTTGAGAATGTGGCTGAACTGCATCAGAAAATCTCTAATTCCATGATTAGACGTATTAGCAAAAAAAAAGAAAATAGTGGGAAAGTTATGCAAGACCCTTCTTTCACTTTAGCTGCTGTTAACCTTCGTAAATCACCAGGCTTTTATAGGTCCTCTTCTCTTTCGCCTTGGCTTTCAAAATAGGAGGTTAAATCAGACCAGTAATTTTGGACCTCAGTACTCGAGAATAGGAAATGTTCTTCCACGTCTGAACAAGGGCCTGAACTTACTCCGAGACAATTATAGTCTGTCAGCATCAGAATTATTATTCAATTTGCTTGGCTCTGCAGGTATCGGTAACAGCGTGAAGGAATGTTCGGCTTGCAGAATTGTTTGGTCATGAAGCTGATAAGGGAAATTGCAATGAAACGTATATGAGCAAACTAATAACGCAGAAAAGAAAAACAAAAGCGAAAATGAAGCACTGTATAATCAATGAGATTATTGAGTTCTTCTTTGTTTGGCTCTGCAGTCAACCTTCTTCCAATCGTGAGTTTTCCCACGATCATCAGATATCATGACCGCAGGGCAATGGCTGGTCCGATGGTACGAGCCACGTAGATTCAAACAACACAACGCGGCGGATGAATAAACTGTATTGCTTGGACTGGGAATACTTTATTTGTGGAGTCTAGAGCAAAGCGGCATAATTAGGGTAATGGGCAACCAGCTGGTGAATAATCTACGACAGAGGGAAACATCATCACCATTACGGGTATCCGTAGTACCATTTACCACTGATGAGGCTCGAAGCCAGTTGGATGCAGACACTTATCGCTGCACCTGTGATGTTTGCCATCAAGCTGAGCTCTGTACCGCTGGGCACGCCTGCTGGAGACTAGAGTTACGTTATGAGAAGTACTCATATGAAGCAGGGGGCTTTGCTGAGAAAGCCGGATGCAGTTTTGAACCTGGCAAATGGTGTATTGTAGGTCATATGTACCTTGCTCAAGGGCACAGCCATGTCTTACCATGCTATGTATATAACCATTACACCACATGCTGCTGTGCCCGGAGTGCAGGAAGATTCAGAGGGATGCCCGTTGCCTGGGAAATATGTCTTCATAAGCTCATCCCCGGAGCTTCGCAGACAGTTGGAGATGGGCTGTACCGGAGCAGCAGAGGGAATCCGTTACCCTCCACACGCCAGGAGGAAAGCCATCGGACCCTCAAATGAGTTCCCATGCCACTGCAGGGCGAGGCATGCTGGAGAGCACCGCCCGCCTGGCAGCTGGTGCCCTGGCTAGAATGTTTATTGCATAAATAACGTATGATCCTTATCACCTGACAACACCCCCTCTCTCCCTTTGCCCCCATCCCAGGCCCCTTTGCAGCCTGGGAGCTACCGTTGGAATGTTTTGGGAGCAGTGAGAGGGAGTTTTGGCTTTCCATGGTTTTGGCCACTTTCGTCTGGTCTTGTCCATCCACCCCCCCCAAGTCCTACAATCCCCCTTCCCTCATGCCCCGTCCCCACATTCACCAAGGATTATGCCTGCTGAAGTGACAGGCTGCACTCAGGCATGGTAAATCATCTTAATTGGGCCTGGCTTATGACTCTTTAATGCGAGAGAAGCAGACGGGCCGCTTGGTCCACAAATGCAGCCGAGCTCCATCAGAGGGCTTCAGTCTCACTGCGTGGGCGATTCTGGCATCAGGGTCTCAAAGCTCCCACAGAAGTTTCCCAGGCATGACTCGGTGACTTTTGCTTCTACAGATCTCCTTTCAGGACACATCAATTTTGGCCTTCTTGTTGTGAATGGGGAAAAAAAGATGCAGTTTGCAGGCACAATTCTCTTCCTATTTTTATTGTATAGCATGTTCCAGGTTCAAGACTCAGCTGTCACATCTAACAATGTAATGTATATACTGAGTACAAACATGGTATACATTGCCTTACGCAATACTGCCATGTTTATTGATCTGTGATGTTAATTTTTTTATAGAAAATTTGCCAAAATAATATTGCTATAACTACAATTGTTCATTAAAAAAAACATCCTGTTAAAATTAACATCCTTGACACATTAATACAGATAAGTTAACTATAAGATATCAGTATGAATTTCTCATTAGTTAAAGGAAGATTTAAAAATGCTCGAATATTTTTAGCACACTTCTATGCTTTTGAAAAATGACTAGGTTGCATTGTGAGGTGTGCAATGCAAGTAAAACTGTGTAGTCATTTTTCCCAGCAGAGACATCTTCACTGCAGTGAAGAAGAGACAGGAAAGCACAGCCAGTGTTTAACAGGCTTAATGATCTGTACAGAATGCTTCTTACAGGAACCCAAGAAGCAGATAATCGCATAGGAGGATTCTGAACAATATGCCTCTCGGATGCAGTATCATAATTAGACGGCATGAGATACACTATTGAATGTTGTTTCACATTGATCTGTTCTCTTAGAATAAAGTGAATGTAATTGCCCCTAGTTTTTGGTGCTGTACAGAATAGGTGTGTGTGTGTGTGTGTGTGTGTGTTTACAAAACCACCCTCTCTGAATGTGTTCCATGCCTGTTCTTCACATTTATTCAAGGATCTGTGAGATGAACAATTAGCATTTTGCACAAGCCTATATTGGCTTCCGCGGCACAACAGATAAAAGGTTCGTGATTCACTGTCAATTATCAGATGCCCTTCGACGGCCGGGCAAGAGGAGAAAGACAAACCGCGGTAGATGGCTGACTCCGATAAACGGCTTGACAGAACAATACTTGCTCCTGTCAGAGACTGACAATTGGAAACACCCCAGAGCATTCTGGGAGTCTCAGTTTTAGGCAACAGTAACCTTTCCTATTCACTTTCAGTGACACAGATGACACGACCACTATTGCAAAAACATGCACCTCTTTTTAGTATAGCTTAAAGGAAAAGAAAAAACAAACTAGAGCCTGTATGTAGTATCAAAATAGTCCAGTTGGGAAGAACATCTGAATTACTCCTTTCCCTCTGCATTTTTGAACATGAAAGCAAAAGAAAATGCAGATTAACCACAGCAATGAGAATGTCAGCCAAAACCAAATGCGGGGGTGGAAGGCTCCCTTAAGTTACCTTGGAATGACTGCAGGGGTGTAAGCAATACAGACCTCTGGTGTGCCGTGATCAAAGCGCCTGGATGTCATGGAGATGGCTCCAGCTGGACAGCATGGCATTTGGCCACACTTCTTAAGGACTGCTCATGGGCTCGGCGCAGCCATGCCTGAAGAACGCCCACCAACTCCCAGCACACCTGCCGTGGTGGTTTGCCAGTGACCGCTCTCGCAGACTCCAGTGCCGAGCGGGGTAATGAGCCCTCTCCAAGGGTACCCTTGTGAGCATCGGTTCTGCAACAGAAGTCTGCGCGGAACAGGAAGCACGTAAGAAGATGGCAAAGAAGGAACAAAGGTAGAAGAAAATCACGGCACAGAAGCAAGATTTAAAGATCCTCCAACAAAGGGAATGAGGCTCCTCTTTAAATGTGAAAAAAAAATCTCTCAGAAGTTGTCATTTTCGGTAATTACAGTCCATAGTCTAATAGTGATCTACAGTTACTGTCTAATAATGGTTTCCATTCTTTGTCCACAGGTCACTAATGCTGCTGTTGGTTTATTTGAGTGTGTCTGGAGTGTATTAGCTGGATCGAGTAGTGGAACACGCAATGTTTATCTGGCATTCTGTTCTTGCCCTTCGTAGCTTTCCCTTACTTCTCTTGTTAGCCACATTTCACCATGGAGAAGCATGTAAACCAAGCCTGGAATGTACCAGAACACTTTCCCCTTTGTCACCAATGAATGTCAACATCCCATTATCCCATCATCCCCCCTTTTGCCTGAAACCTTAAACTATCAAACACCTGTTCCTTTGTATGAGTCTTCTAGAGGGGCTTCTCAGGGATGCCAGTGCACCAAGTTTCAGTTTTTTCCCCCTGTTTTTGAGAAGGACGAAGTAGAAAAGAGCTTGCCGTCCTTTATCCTCCCTGAAAGGCGGTCTTTGTGGGGCGGCCGAGATCTGCTCCACTCACTCACCACGGCTCAGGCCGATTTTTCATCAAAAGATATTTGACATGTAACTGGGCCCTATTCACGGCCTGCCAGATCTGTATGCGTTGAGGCTCAACAACAGTGGGCACTGGTCTGCCCAGGGAATGTACGGAATCTCAGCCTAGGGAAAAAGATCTGAAACAACCGAGGCAAATTCTGTACGGGCTGACATTTGGCTGGTGCTCTTTTTTAATGTCTTTCTTTTACTTTCCAAAAAATCATGGTAAGGGTTGGTGGGTTGGTATGGGCCAAAGCTAGCTTTCTGAGATCTATTACCAGCTTTCCAGTTCATTCTGCCAGCCTGAGGAAACAAAAAGAAAAAAAAAACAGTCAGTGACATGAGTTGTGATTTTATCAGGATATTAAAGTTGTCATGTATATGGATTTATGGGTGAATTCTGCGATTTAGAGAATTTTGAGTCCAAAACAGGCTTCAGGGTTTAACACAGCATTCTTAAAAAAACATAGTGGAAGGGATTTGGGCCACAGGTATTGAGCGCTCCAAATCACCCTGTCAATATTAGTGTAGGCATTTCTCCCTCGGTAAAACAATCGACTCAGATTTTATCAGAGGCAGCCTACATTTCTTTGGTTTCTCTACACTCCATTGGCAAACTTCGATGTCTGCTTCTCAGGCTAAGCGGTAGCACTTTGGGATGTCAATGAGCTGGTTTGCTTTATGTTTTATTGTGATTCCTATAATACCTCAGGCAGGTGTTTCATCTTTGCCTCCTACATCTTTCGTAATGGATGTGCTGCAAGGTTCAGTTCTTGATTAATCTTGCTCCACATTCAGTCCTTTCTAGCGTCTTTCTTTTCCTTCCCACAATTTGCTCACATTTTTTCCGTCTTCTCATTACATTGCACCCAACAAAAGTTTCTTTGTCTTTGATGTCACTGAATCTTAATGGTGTCCACTGCGCTCTCAGTTGAGCATTTGACCACAATGTTGTCATGTGCATGAACATTATGCTTGTTCTTTACAAAAAAATCTCAGTATCTGCAATACTGTACCTCTTTTTTAACCCAGCCACAGACCTCTTTGACTATAGCACATAACACATCCTTTTGCATCTCTTTGCCATTGAGCACCCTCCACCTGAACTGTCCTCTGTACCATAGCCAGATCTGTCTACCCTCCACACCACAACACACTCACTGGCCTCAACATCCCCACTTATGTTAAACCACATGAATCTGTTCGTTTTTACCTCCTCTTCCACAGTGATAGTTGTGCAGCACTAATACAACGGAATGTGTCTCCATCTTCCATCACCCTGTCATGATTCACGTCTTGAGGCTGTACGTGGATTTCTCCGAATTTTCAACCTCTTCGCAGACAGATTCTTACATGAGCTGACTTGAATTTCGGTCCTCGTATTGGCATAGCTTGCTTGCTTACTTGTTTTATTCATAGGTTTTTTTGCTAGAATGGCTGACTATGTTAGTGATTTTGTGTCCAATGCTAATATTGCTGTATTTACATCTTGAAATTAAAGTTTTACACCATGTGTTACAGATGACTCCTGTGTGCTCTGCCTTCTTGTTTTGTTCTTGTTTCTTCATATACAGCTGGACTTTTCTGTGACCTCCTTATGAATTGTGTTCAGCATCAGTTACGCAAAAACAAACACGCATAACTGCTGAACGAAAAGCAAACTCTTTAACCTGAATTCTCAAACAGTCTGTGAGTAGCTGAACCCTAAACGACTTCCTCCGGGGGCTTGATTTATTCTTTTATTTCAGGCTCAGGTCTCTCTTCCAAGGTATGCCCTAAATACCTTGAGTTTACACAGATGGGGAGTTGAAACACCTCTTGCCTTCATACAGTGAGCCTTACTCCTGCAGACACAGAACAAACAGGCAAACATCCCTTGGTAAACACAGGCTCCTGCGCAAGCAGGCTCCAAGCCTGCTCCCCAGGTAGCGGGCTGAGAATTCGCCTGCCCCGCTTCTTCTCCCCCCTCCCCTCGTAGCACTGGATGCTTTCCCACAGATGTGAGGACCTCTGTGGGTTGATACCCACAGGCAGAGCCATCCGAACACACGCCTGTGTCAATACAGACGGACTTAATGCGCCTGTGGGTTTAGGCTTTTCAATGAGAAGGGCTGGGGCTCAGCAGGTCAGAATAGAAACAGACATGTGGGAAATATGCAAACGCAAAGGAAGCGGGCAGCGTCGGCACGAAGAACCCCAGCTTGGCACGGAGAGTCAAGGCTCAGAAAGAAAGAGTTGAAAATAAATACGCTTTTAACATCCAAATGGACTGGGCAGCCACATGCTATTAGCTGTGTCCAGCTTCGGCAGAAATGTTTAAACAAAACGGTTAAGGGAGCACTTTTCGGGCAGGCTGATCTCGTTGGGCCTCTGAAAGGAGCTATTCTAGTTAACAACAACTTCTAAAGATAGAAATGTAATTGAGAGATTGAGAACAGCATCTGTACTCATACTTTAAGGGCAAAAGGAAGGTCAGACCAAGTTACTTTATTCTATGTTATTTTTGTATATTTTTTTAAATAGAACATTTGGAGCTGAACAGTTTATGTATGCCCAGCTGCACTGTGTTTAAAAAAGGCTCTAGTTGAACTGTATCCTTCAAACTCAAGAGAAACATTAAGTAGGGCATTAATGTTAGTGTTGACTATTGCAACAACGCAACAAGAACCACAGTACTAATGACTGTAGTACTGATAACAATAATCTTAATGCCTGCCATTTCTATTATTTTTTTTTAATGGAATGCACAAGTCATGACTCAGTACATTTGCCAGTTTCCTCCAACTGTGTTGTCAACAGTTTGAAATAACACACAATTTAAAGTTAGAGAGTTGGTTTAGAACCCAGAGATAAAATACCCCCTTATTCTAACACCCAAAGACAAAGTACTGGTTAATTAAGTGAGGTTCATGAACATTTTACAGTATCTGAAGTGTGTAGTGATTTGGAGTAGTTTCTGCTGAAATATACTTTTTTTCATATAAGTAATCTTACACTAAGGGTCATTATGCAAACCATCTTGCCTTGACTTGTCTAGATCTGGACCCATTTTCTTTTCAGTTTTCTCTTGCCAGGAGCTTTCTTAACCAAGAACTTTCCGTTACCAAAACATTTCTTTAACAAGGATTGTTTCCTAACCTCTATTGTCTTCTAACTAGGACCTTTTTTCTAACCAGACCTTTCCTCTTGCCAAGTCCTTTCTCTAACCATTCTCTTTCCAGGGCCTTCAGCAGGTCTGTCTCTAGTTTGGTTTTGTTTAGAAAACCTCTGACCTCTCACAGTCCTGGCTCCATGTTTGTCATGCAGAGCAGACAAGGGTGTGGACCCAGTTGCGGGATCGTTTCTTATAAAGATACTCAGGAAAAAAACAATACTCTCAGTTGGGGACAAGTGTGTTTTAATCCGAGGTGTAAACGTGGTCCTTGGGGAGAAATCAAAGACGTGGTCGATGACCTGAAGCGAGGTTCGATGCCGTGAGAAACAGGAATAGGGACAAGGAGATGGGCGAGGGAACAAGGAGCGAGGTACACACACTGTAGGAGGCCATGTAAGGTGCTGAGAAAGAATAGTGGCTGCAGGAGAGGCGGTTGTCTCTAAGAGATTCTGTAACTGGGAAGGAGCTAGGAATGGTTTTTATGGCTGAATGCTCAGATTGCGAGCAGGTGCCTAATCGGAGTCAGGTGCCCCTAGTTGAGGTGTGTGCGTGGTTGTGACAATGCTTTCGTAACTGTTTCTGCCTGGTAAATTTAGGCCAGGGTTGGCATTGTCTGAGCTCACCACTTCTCCTTCATCTGAATAACTCCTCCACTCAGCAGTCTGCTTTTATTTTCTCTTTATTTTTTCCTGCAGAACCATATACAAAACTCATATAACAAGGCTAAGATCCTCCCCTACCAAACCAATATGATTTTTTGTTTATCATTCTGCAGCATAAACAGTCATTGCATTCACTTGCTATTCTCTCCACACCAAGCACATTCCCGTGTTGGTTTTATAATATCTAATTTCCAACGAGTTCTACAAAATACATATTTATGACAGCACATGTAGCACAAGAAATGACCAAAACGTAAAAAGGGGTTTACTTTGAGATGTGTGGTCAAATGAGAATATTTTCAAAAAATAATAGGAGTGAAATGAAAATGTTTGTCTTTTAAATGAAATCCCCTTTAATCTAGCCTTATAGACATGTCACAAAGACCATTAAATTCTGTTTGACATTTTTAAAGCCTTTAATAGAACCATAGGACAAGGTAGCATTAGCCAATCATCAAACTTCCCAATTAGATCTTTAATTAATTGACAACTTTAATTAAAATATTTTTTCCTAATTAAAAATCCAATCCAGTCTGGAATTCTAATAAATGAAGTGTTGTTAAATAAAGTCTTGACCTTCAGCATGAAAAAAAAAAAGCCCTAACTTCAATTTAGTAGCGGTGTTGTTTTAATTTTTTTGATGCCATACTGAGTTCGAGCCCTTATTACGACTCAGTAACAATAATTTAATGTAAAGTGGTTGGTACCAAACCCAGTAATACAGATTTTTTTTTTTTCAGCTATTTCAAAGTCATTATGGAATAACTGAAATGGTATGCAAAGCAAAAAAGGACTCTCTGTATCTTCTGTAGCTAAAGCAGAGAGTTAATTATTATTGTTCCCAAAGGATTAGTCAGACAGATTAGGGGAAATCTTAGACTGTCAAATTTGAATTTAAATAGACTTGTCTAGGTATAGGTCATGTTATGGTCCATTACATCACTCTCCAGGGTAAATAGCAATGGCTGTGAATTCATGCAGGGAGCAGAACAAATATAAAGACTGGGTTAACAACTAACATATAATGAAGTAAAATAAATACTGGGCAGCTCCTTCCACATTTCAAGTTGAGAATTTGTCTTTGAACACCTATGTAAATTGAAGCTGAGTGCATTGTTCTGGTTCCTAGAACATAGTCTTTTATACCAAGGCTAATTGCATGGTCGATAATTAATTATGGTGGCTGATTATCAACCCAGCAAACCAATCACTGTGCTACTGCAGGTCACTTCTCTGATTGCTTTCTGGGGAGCCGACCTTCAGCTAACTAACTGGAAAGCCTAAAAACTGATAGCGTGTAATTTGGCTTCCGTTTTTAAGTCGCCAGTTTATATTCACAGGAAGTGCTAATTATTGGAGGGAATTCATGTTTTGGAAATATATCATCCCTGTCTGTTTTGATGTTTCAGATTTGGGTTTACGAGCTAATGGAGTATGCCTGAATTATGATACAGTCTACTTAACTACTGATCCATTTGTTAGTTGTAGGTGACATCCAGTCAATCCTTGGTCATAGTGACCATTTGTGTGGGTTTTGTCACAAAGCAGGAACGGAAGTGGTTTGCCACTCTCTTCTTCCATCCATGCCTGGGGGGATGCAAACACTGGGACAAAACGTGCGAACTTTACACACCCTGAGCATGACTCCAACCCCACACTTGCCAAGCAACTCAGGAGCTGGGAGGCGTCTGATCTAGTAGTTGTGGCACCACACCCCCACAAGGTTGGTACATATCCATAATCACTAAGTCATTCTAAATAACTGTTATACATATGTTTTTATATATGTGTATGTATGTATATATGTATACATACATATATACATATAGGGGGGTGCGGTGGCACAGTGGGTTGAACCGGGTCCTGCTCTCCGGTGGGTCTAGGGTCCGAGTCCCGCTAGGGGTGCCTTGCAATGGACTGGAGTCCCGTCCTGGGTGTGTCCCCTCCACCTCCAGCCTTACGCCCTGAGTTGCCGGGTTAGGCTCTGGTTCCCCGCGACCTCATCTGGGATGACCAGTTCAGAAAATGTGTGTGTGTGTGTATACATATATGCACACAAGGTGCTGAGTCGGAGCCAACCCATAGTGACCACGGCAAGCCAAGGGAGGAACAGAGGTGGGTTGCCAGGTCCATCCTCTGCATGGTGGGGGAGCAAACACAGGGAGAAAGACAGGACCACTGCACACCCCATGTAGGACTTGAACCCCAGACCTGCCACACAGCAAGGCACTGGTCAAACCTGCCGCTCCCCCCCCCATATATATATATATATAGATATAGCAGTTTTATATATAGATAAGGGAGATGTGGTGGTGCAGTGGCGCAGCGGGCTTGGCCAGATCCTGCTCCCTGGTGAGTCTGGGGTTCAAGTCCTGCTTGGGGTGCCCTGTGATGGACTGGCATCTCATCCTGGGTGTGTCCTTTCCCCCTCCAGCCTTGCGCCCTGTGGGGCCAAGTTAGGCTCCGGCTCACTGCAACCATGCTTGGGACAAGCAGTTTCAGACTGTGTGTGCGTGTGTGTGTGTGTGTACGTGTACTTTTATAAGACTGGCAGCACTGACTATGACGTCACCAGTCGAGGCTCCAGTTTGCAGGAACCCCACTTGGATCAAGCAGTTTCAGTCAATTTGTTTGTGTATGTATGTATATATACATATTTTTATACTGTATATATATATATATAGTACACAACATCGTACATACAACCGACCAATCAGTGTTTACAACCGCTTGTCCTGAGCAGGTTCACCAGAAGCCGGACCCTACCAACACAGGGTGCAGGGCCGAGGGGACACACCTGGGACGGGATGCCAGGACACCAGGGCGCCAGTCCACTGCAAGGCATCCCAAGCAGGGCTCAAACCCCAGACCCACCACACAGCAGGCACTGGCCAAACCAGTCGAGCCACCATTGTACATACAGTATATACAAATATAACACAAACTTGTTCATATGTATATATGTATAAACAGAGAAAAACAGCTGTGTGCTGGGGAACAGACCTTTGTTGTAAGCACTTTCACTTCCAGAGCTCAAACTCTATTAGTAATGTCAAGCTGTTTTCCTTTCACAAACGCCTCCCCTCCACATTCCGCTCCTGAGGAGATACCTGGAGTTCCATTGTTTCCTTTGAGGGCTTTGAAACCATGAGTGATTATGAGCGGCATTCCAAAGAGAACACAAAGCGGAGGCTCCCAGTGCACTCTAATTGCCCTAATCCCACGCTCAGTCAACATGGAGAGGCCTGAAACAGAAAACTCGAGAGTCTCAGACAAATCTGCATTCAGCCCCAAACGCATGTTTACACCTAAATGCACAATAGCATGCATGCAAGCAAACATACACAATCAGGAAGCCTTTAAATAGACGAAAAGTGCTTCCATCTGCCCCTAAACAAACTAGATACTAGCACGCTTGGGTTGTTATTGTAATTCTTATTTTCAGTTGCTTTGATTAAAAGGAAGATTGTATTCAGATACCTCTAAAAGCATTTATGTTACCTTTAAACTTCTAGTTCCATTTTGGTGGGGCGCGGTGGCGCAGTGGGTTGGACCGGGTCCTGCTCTCCGGTGGGTCTCGGTTTCGAATCCCGCTTGGGGTGCCTTGCGACGGACTGGCGTCCTGTCCTGGGTGTGTCCCCTCCCCCTCCAGCCTTATGCCCTGTGTTGCCGGGTTAGGCTCCGGTTCCCCGTGACCCCGTATGGGTCAAGCGGTTCAGACTGTGTGTGCGTGTGTAGTTCCATTTTTTACAATTTTTCATTTGTCATAGTTCTGAAAAGACAATGCGTTTTACGTTTGCATTTACATTTATTTATTCAGCACACACTTTTCTCCAAAGCAACTTCCAATGAACTCTATGTAGTGTTATCAGCCCACACACATTATTCACCAAGGTGGCTTACACTGCTAGGGACACTACTTACACTGGATCACTCATCCATACACCAGTGGAACACATTCTCTCTGTCACTCACACACTATGATTTAGTTTTGAAACTAAATCTGAGAATGCATTTCGTATAACACTTGTTCATTTCCATAACATGCCTTTCTCTTACATATATTCACTAGTTTATGAAAAGTCATCTTTGAAAAGCTGCATACCCAGTAATGCACAGATGACTAAGAGTACACCCACACAGGCTTCAGTGCCAGTCGTGCTACAAACTAGAATATAAACGTCATTTCTACAGTATATGTGTTTTGCTCGTGAGTGGCAAAATGAATGACCTATAGTGCCCTCAAACTATGTACTAAGTATTTCTTAAATGTCTATTTTCAATAAATTATTTAGAGATTTATTAAGCCTTTAGGAAATTTTCTTGCTGAATGGCAGCATGGTGCATTAAGGTGTTGCCTTAAGGAGATATAACTGCCTTTTGCTTTTTCAGAGAGCGCTCAACAGTGAAAAATCACAGCATGTCTGAAAGAAGCTTCACCTGCATACTAATCATGTCATCAGTCATGTTGCTTTGTTGCGGTCTGTTGTTTTATTGAATTCACAGCTGTGGATAGTTTCTAAAACTACGAAATATTGGCCTTGAAAATGACCACTGAGATAAAAAAATAAATGCAAGCCTTTCATTTGGTGTCAAAAACTAAAGCATAAAATTGCATAACTTAAAGTAATGAACATGGAAAGTGGAGCCCTGAACACTGACAGAAGTAAGTAATTTTACTTATTTTGCCATATGTGAAGAAGTTTATCTTTAGGTGATAGGTGAAGGATGGGTGAACGAATACTACAAACCTTATTTTGGTGACGGATCCTTAATGTAGGGGCAGTCGCCTTGTGAGAGTCACTACATTTATAATTCCACTACATGGCTGGATAACAACAAATGAATATATAACATTGAATTACTTCACAAAATTCCTAAAATCCAAACACAGTGCAAAACTGATTAGGCTTCCTTATGTGCTCTGGTTTTCTCACACATTTCAGAGACATATGTTTCATCTGAACTGCTTACTCTAAATTGCCTATAGTGTGTGTGTGTGTGTGTGTGTGTGTGCCTTGTGAAGGATTATTGTCTGCTCCAGAGTACACTCTGCTATGTGGACTTTGCTTCTAAGATAGGCTCTGGACCACTGCGACCCTTACTTGAGCAAGCAGTTATTGATAGTTATTGACATTTACAGGGGCACAGCTGACAGTATATTTGTACAAGTGGTTGCCTTTGCATCCAAAGGTTGCAGGTTCGAATGAATCTTCCAGCTGCAATGCCCTTGAGCAAGGTACTTACCTAAGTTGCACTAGTGAGGTTACCCAGGTGGATAAATAAATGTAAGTCTCTTTTTAGAAAAGCGTTAGCTAAACAAATAAATGTAGTGTATGGATGTATTTCCGTGAAAAAAAGTGCACTTAAATTTTTTACTTGGCCTCCTCCATGCCTCAACCTTATGGGATGTCCGCAAAGAATGTTCCATCTTCAAAAATGGTCCGAAGTCCCACTGCACGTAGTCCAGGTCTTGTTTCAAAGAGTCACCAATCCTTGAAACTTTCGTCTTTTAGTTGCTCCCATACATGCCATACTAGAGCGGGTTGCCCCAGGTTACTATCTTCAGCTAAAATTCTTCTGTAAACAAGTAAACAAAAGGGTCTATTGTGAATCTGTTGACTGTGTAAAAGTCAAATAGGTGAAGATAACAAAATTACTGCTTAAGGTACAGGACAGACAGCTATGAAGCCCTATTCCAGACCCAGAGCGAAGATTAAAGCCACCAGCTGCATGGTATGTACCATATGTAAACTGAGTAAAGTGGCGTCGACCAAACCACAGCCATCTTAGATCTCAGTTTATCTCCATGGAAGACTGTGGGGAAAAAGAGGAGTGTATCCCGAGCTCCCAGATAAGCCGAGATTTAACCGGTGGCTGAGTATAATCCTGACATGATGAGCACACTCAGAGGGGAAGAGACAAATACAAGTCATCTGAGCCTGTGACAGCAGCTCAGCGCCGACACGTCCTGCCTCCGTCACACACTGCTCTAATTGCGGCCGCGGCTCTTTCAAGGGCTGGTAAACACAGTGGAGCCTAGAGGCATCGCAAAACAAGCACTCAAATATTAACCACAGACTTCCTTCAGAGCCCTCAGCCACCTGTGCCATCACAGATATTGTAAGTTATTCATGAGAATAATAGTAATGACTATTTAATAATTAGCATTAAGTAAAATAACCACTACTGCAAAAGTTTTGGGCGGATTGAGGTGTTCTGATTTATCAGCTTTTAGATACATTACATTTATCCGATGCTTTTCTCCAAATCACCTTAGAATGTTGAGATGCTTACAATTATTTACTCATTTATACAGCTGGGTAATTTTACTTGAGCAATTTAAGGTAAGTACTTTGCTCAAGGGTACTACAACTGCAGGTGGGAATGGGACCTGCAAGCTTTGGGTCCAAAGGCAGCTGCTCTAACCATTAGGCTACCAGCTGTCTTTTTACTTTATGTAAAAGAAAATTATGCAAATTTTATGTTTCTTTGTAAGCATTATTATGTTAAGGGACAGCAAGAAGAATACTGGTTAGAGTACTTAGCTTGAACTGGTACAGGAAAAGTTACTCAAGTTCTATAAATGGCTAAAATATTGTGGTTAGTTAGTGAAGGGTTGAAAGTAGCTTTTCTCTAAAGAGTCAGTGAAATTAAAAAATGTAAATAATAATTTTTTCTTAATCCTTTAGTTTTACGGGGATTTTGTTGGATAGATTCTAATTATTGGCTATTACATTTTAAGAAGCTATATACTGTTTGATTGTCCCGAGGACACTATAAACAACTGGTGTGAACCATCGAGCGAGCACTGACAGAATGATAGGATGTCACCTGGTTTCCTGCAAGCACAAACAAACCTCAATGCCCCCCCCCCCCCCCCCCGACCCAACCCCTACCCCCCAGGTGTGGAGGACTGTGAGTAGGGGAAGTCGAACCGCCAGCTGTCTCTTATCACCACATGTGCTCCCAGCAACTAGGCGGCAAAATGAAAGCAAGATTCCCCCCAACACCCACCCCCATGCTGGAGACCCCTGTCATGCAAAGATTAGCAAGTCTTCGTTTGGTTGCAGGAAATTCTTAGGGTCCCGGAAAGCGCAGAGATAGACTTCAGTACGAGAGGCTTCCTTTGCACGTCATTCATAATACACAAAGCCCGACCCCATGGATATGACGGTCCTTCAAAAACCTTTCTGACTTCCAAACACTTGAGGAAGGCAAACATTAATCCCCACGAATAACAACTGAGGGGCACCGGAGCGAGAGAGGGGTGTGTGTGGGGGCGCATATGGGGGGAAGGACGGTGTTAAATTGTAATGGAACCGAGGGGTGCCAAACCTGAAAGCTCTCATTAATGAAGCTGGTTCAGATTGGGGCGGCTCATTGTGTGGACAAAGTGGAACGGTCCACCGCTGTGTTGGAATCCCACACTCCACAGGTTAACTCAAAACGGAGACCCCTTCCGCAAATCTCCTCTTATCTTCTTTAGAAGCCCAAAAGACATGCCAACAATCTGCAGGGCCAGCTTTTGTCCGAGGCCACCAAGCGCCGTCGGCAAATTGCCATGTTCCTTTCATTTAAAGCCTCATTATAGGAGGTAATTAATGCCATTTGGGTTCAGTGAGTGCCCCCTTGGGGTGGCTGGGGTGAGCGCCGGCGGACAGCAGGGAGTGGGATAGGATTTAGGATAAGCTATGAAGAGAATAATGGA